>NC_142123.1:9937500-10127500 GCF_056152115.1 Neolamprologus brichardi
TCAAAGATTAGCTTTGCTGGACTTAATCAGTATTTTTTTTCTCCCCCGTACTCTTATTGTCACATTTCTTGGTCTTTGAGATATCGCTGTTGTAGCGCGCAATCTGTGAATGTCCTTTCAACCTCCAGTCAGCTGGTGATAACCACACACCGACATGCATGAAAGTATTATGTGTAATCTGGCTGTGCAGGCACCTGTGTCAGTATGTTCAGCTATCTTTAGTAGCACCTGCGTGTCACGGGAGTCGGGTCTGGTTAGAGTTTTGATTTATGTTCCTGTCTTTGTGACCAGATAGCAGCCTCGCTGTTGACTTATCTCCTGCAATCAGAGCTGAATGAAATCTAATTATAATAACACTGCAGACTCGACACTTTATATAGCTGCTGCGTCACAATAAATTCTTACAACTGGTAAACCACTGGAAGTCACGTTAATCATGTATATGGATTTTTTTTGTCAGTGTCAGTTCTGAAAAAATGACCTAGCTGACCTTTCAAGGTTTCGTTTCTTTTTAAAAACATGATCTTTGGCCCTTGTAATGGAAATCCACTGTGGACTGTGACAGCAGCAAGAACACGGGTGGAATTAATGACTAGACATACATATAACAGAGCTACCATTATTATATTAGTCACACCTTTGCTGGTACAAAAAAGACTAAAACACATTAATCCTTTTTCATAGTGACAAAAGCTAATGAAAAGGCTTAGTCTGTGTTTGAATCAACTCAACCAGTGTAGTGCGGTAAATTAACTCCCTGCCATCTTGTATGAATGTCAGTTCTGTACCGTTCCCTTAAAGTTTCCCACACTGGAAGAAAGCAATGCATCGCCCATTATGACAGGTTCACTGCATTTCGCTAACAAGCCCGATCCAATCAAAAAATCAAAAATCTGCAATTTGTAGACATGAAAATTTAAACTGTCATACAACACTTGCAGAAAATTATACAGCCGATCATTTGCAATATTCGTGCACTGAGGCAGAGGTGAATGAGGTGGGGATTAGCGTTAGTCGCTTTCTTAACTCACTCTGTATTCCAGGTGTCGTGCCAAAAAGTGACTCCTGATGTTTCGGTGTGGTTTTTATGTCTAATATATTTGCTTGTATTGGTAAATATCTGTAGACAACATGACTGACAAAATGAGTTAAATATAAAATAAAGAAGGAAAGAAAAAAAATGAGCTGTTTTGCAGCTTTGTGACTGTGTGTTATTCCAGCGCTTTTTGGTGCCTTAAAGTATGCTTATAGAACTGAAGTGTTGTGTTTCTTCCTATTTCTGCTGCCCTCTTTGTCAAATCTCTCTTGAAAACAACACTTTTAATATCAGTGACACTTTCACCTGCAGAAATAAAAGACGTGTAAAAAAGACATGTCCCTTTAGTGAAGTGCAGCTTCTACATTGTGACAGCAATGTTCTCCCTGGCTTAAAGTGACTTCATATTATTAATGAGAGATATGTTTGAGATATGTGTGAGAGAGTACAGGCCAACAACTTATTTGCAATGGTTTAAATACTACCAGGCACTTTTTTTGAAATACCCGAAGACCTAAATCTTTAAAAACAAGTTGTACATTATAGTTTTACTTTTCTAAAACGACTAAGATCATCCCTGAAAAGCTTAAGCATGATAGATTTTAAAAGCATTTGCTGGGCAGTACTTTCAGGGATGGATTAACACATATCTGGCACTCTATTTAACAGTTACCATTTCAAGACAATTTTTATCTCGGGCTACTGATGACCAAAGGATGATGCTTTTCTCTACTACGCAATAGCATGTTTTCTAGCCCACTCCTCTGTTACAGACATTATACAGTCCATTTAGATGCAGATTGTACTCTGTAAAGTGAAGGGTAAGTGACACTTCAGCTGTAAAGAAAAAACTGTGAAATTCATGCAACACCAAAGGCGGTGAGGTGCAACTTAGCTAAGCAACTTTTGTGAAATGGATAAACGAGGAGCTAAAAAAAGAGAATCAGGGTGATTCTGTGCAGAGCAGGAGCGAGGAAAGAAAGCGGCGTGCAGGTTTCCTCTGCAAAATGTGTGTGTGTATGTGCATCAGTGTGTGTGTGAGAGAGAGAGAAAGAGAGAGAGAGAGATGACACATAATGAGGTGCAAGAAAAAGCCTACACTCTGCATTGTACTGAGAACAAAATAATAATAACAGCAGTGACTGGAGGCAAGAAAATCCAATTACAATAGCTATTACTCCCTCTACTGGTGAACAGCCAAGAGGGACAATAGAGGTGATTTTCCCCAATTTCCCTCAAAGCTTAGGGAGCTTCACCCTTTGCCCTTTTCAGTGTGAAAGCAAGTACTGAAACTGAAGCTCTGTAGTAGATGTTGATTATCCCGCGAACTGAATGCCTATGAATGTAGGCCTCTGTCGAAAACAAAGCACTGTAAACTAGTTTAGACAGACCTGACCTGCTCCTGGGTGAGAAGATAATTTATCCTCAGAGTCAGCACAATGGCCCTGATAAATCTTTTCAAATGGCTGAAATCTGAACCGCTGCTGAATAGGACTGGATCACTCTTAAGATATTTTTTTTTACCTTATAATACACAACCTGGAATAATCCTACTTCAGAGACGCATTCACGACTGAAGCTCCCAGCAGCACCTACACCTTTTTTTTATTTAACCTCCCAAATTGAGCACCTTAGTGATATTCTATTTAAATGTACTGTGTTTACTACAGTATGAGGCCTGCGTCATGGGATCATCTGATGTATTTGATCCCTTACGTGGCAGATAATGTCACCCCCTGGAGGTTCGTGACATTATCTGACACACGCGCGCGCACGCAAACGCTTCCACTCAGCTGGTATTCATCACCAGGGGAGGGGGAATAGAAAACAATCACCTCTTACTATGCATATGCATTATGCAAATGGTGTCATCAGGTTCATGCAAGCGGGGAAGAAAGCAGACTTCAGATTGTGGGTGTCTATAAGTAGTTTTATGTAAGCCTGTAGAAGTCCGTTTATCCACGAGTGAACGTGAACGTGAGTTTTGCTAGCGCTGAGTCGTGGGAGGCGGTTGCACAACAAGCAGGACTTCAACTGACGCGAGACTTTAAATCAATAAGAAGAGCAGTTTATTGCTCGTAAACAGATGAATATCACAGTGCCTTTCCTTGTTTTGTCGTTCTAGTTTGTTGCTTTCTTATTATTATTAACACCGTTTATGATTTGACGGCTAACTTCTTCCGGAATATTCATAGCGCTCCGCAGTGGGAAGCACATAAGACACCTGCAAGAAGTTTAAAAAAACAAACAAAAGCACAGCTGATCTCACCTGGTGAAAATATCTCCTCCGACGAAGAGCAGAGCGAGACTCGAAAACAGGAAAGTTGGGATCTCCATTCCACACGCTGTTAGATTAATATATGCGTAATGCTAAGAGAAAAGTTCCCCCGCAATGTAATTCGACGACAAAGCCCACAAGAGGTTTTTTTTTTTTGTTAGCTTTTTTTGTTTGTTTTTTAGTTATTATTATTTTAGTGCGCTCTCCTCCAGATCCAGCGCCGCGGAGAAGAAAGTAAAGTGTGGTGCTGAAGGTGAAGGTGATGGTGACCCCATGGTCGTGAGCTCCCCGATTCCTCCGCGTCCAGGAGCGCACAAGAGAAAAGCGCGCTTATGAAAAAGATGAAGACAAAACTCCGGGTCCGACCGAAACAAGGAGCCGATCCACCGCCTGACATCCACCAACAGCGCAGAAAGCGAGTGAGAGAGAAAAGGATGGAGAGAGGCAGAGGGAGAGAAAGAGAGGGAGGGTGGGAGGGAGACTCGCTAATCTGTCGATCCCTCCGTCGCTTGGCCTCTAAACGTCAGATTGAATCTGGACACAGAAGGCGGGGGTGGGTGGGTGGTGGCAGGAATGGCATCATAAGCAAAGGACTTCAATATATTATGTAATGTTTGACACATTTGACTCATCTCCATTAGGTAATTAGTGGCTCACACAAAGTTGTGATTCTTTCTGTTGGAATAAGATCAAACTGGGAGGGGGGCTGCCCAAAGTGTGCGCAGAGGTCCTTTCTTTGGTGGGCAGAGTGGAGGTGGACAATAGTGTCGCTAGTATTGTTACCGAGTCGATACTAGCGCGATAGGACCGATATTTTGTTATTGTTTTTTCTTTTCTAAGTTCAGTATGAAGCCCACTCAACTGTCTTAAATAAATTATGAACCTCAAACACGCACTATGAAAAATGTCTGAAACTTTTTGTGTTGACTGTCACGTCTATTTTAGCCTGCAGCACATAAGCTGAACTAACATGCTTTAGAGACAGATACTTTAACATTCCAGGTCTCCAAAAAAAAATGAGTTTTAAAAAATGAGCTCACAAATCATGACCCATGCTCTCCTCCACACAAGCTGCCTTTATAGCTTAAATATATTGGTATAGGCAATAGACTCTGTATGTACTTGGTATCGGACCAACACCAAAATTTGGGGCCTTCCATCAATTTGCTCAGCATATTGAATTTATGGTGAGTATTGCCTCTCTAACTGGGAAATTTAAAAATAAAAGACATATTTTATGTATAGGAGTGACAAAAACAAAATGCATGTACTAATGCATAAAATAACAACTGTTTAGTTTAATCTTGTAATGTCCTCCTTCGCGGTGTAAATGTAATCACAGACTGTGTTTGTTGTGTTGCAAACCCAGCTGTTAAAAGCCTTATAGAGTGGATCTGGAATATGCCCTCCAAAACCTGGTTGCATGTGTTGCTAGGTTTTTGTGAAATAGGCCTACAGTATGTACACTTTTACATCCACGCCTCCACCCCAGACTGTTATATAATTCTTTTCTAAAGCACATGCAGATCAGACTGTTTCTCAGGGATCAAACATTTTCTGGTGTATGAGATCAAAGGCCACAGTTTCACGAGATTTAGCCTCTAAAGGAACTGAATAGAGATTAGATAAGACATCAGTACAGTAAGTTGACAGAAAAGTCATATTAGAGAATACAGGGATGGGAGGGATGAGGATTCCTACACTGGCACTCATGTCTTGCTCCTCCTCTACTTTCCTGTCATACCTACTTTCGAGTAACAAATTTCTAAAAATCCCTGGAAAACACTCATTATGTCTCATTAAGCAAAGCAGCATCTGCGAATATGGTCAGGCAATGCACATTCGAATCTGATGCAGTAATCCTCACCATGCAGACAAAACAGAGACAATGCTGTTTAAGAGGATAATATATACATCAAATACAAGTTAATGAAGTTGAACTAGTCATTAGTCTCTTTCTGAATCTGGTTGATACATTTTTCCTGAAGTGTGGTTGTTTTTGTTCTGTGAGTCCACTTTTCCAAAGTTTTGTAACTCAATTATTTTTCAAGCTCTTTCCATTAGGTGGGTGCTTATATTTATTGTCAACCGCACCATAAAGGTCAACATGGCCAGGGGCTGTAGATTCACTCCACCCTCCTGGCCACCCCTTCTCTTGGAGTTGGACTGTAAGGGCTTTTGATGTGGAAAATGTTAGACTGTCGTACACACTACAGTACATTTAACAGGACTGCATTTGTTGGATTCACTCATCCACAAACTCCTTCTTTTTCCTGTTAGGCTCCTTTTTTCACCATCATGTATTCTCTCTCTTATCTTTCTGTTTTTCTCCAGCTGAGCCCTCCTTAATATTGGCCGAGCTCCTTTTTCTACTGAAGTCACTTTTCTTCCCTTTATCTCAAAAAACAAAACAAAAAAACCCTCCCCCCATTCATCACAGTCACGCATCCTCACACTATTTATTTACCAGGCCTCCTATGGTAATACAACTTATTCCTCTAGGCCTGTCACATGACTTCAGTGTGATATACAGTAAGAACACACATTTCTCCCTCCTCTTGTGATTTCCACTTCAAAATTATGATGAGCTCGATGAAAGCTTAATAATGGCAAAAAGAAAAAGAAGCCTTGTGATGGTGCAATAACCCACCAATCTACTAGAAAATGCACGCCTGTTTCCCGTGGGGTTGTGCATGCTTGACAAAAGACTTTGCATAACACAGACTTATCATTCTCTCTAAATCAGCTGAGATGTTTTGTGCTCTCTGGCTTCTTGACTGTTGTCAGGCCAGAGAGAAAAAGACGGTGAATGGCAATATGCAATGTTGTAAGAAAGAAAGTCATTTTAGTTATTAAAACCTTTACATTTTTACATTTAGTGTTGAATTAAAGTCTTATAATGTCTGTAACAGTTTGTCATGTCATTACCGTACAACGACAGACTTTTTTTTGGATCATTTCGACAGGTAAATCGATTTTTGATGCTGTCGGTACTATTTTGCCACCAACGGTTAATTTCTGTCGCACCTGGAAGGTTTCAGCGGGCAGTACGACTCCACCCCTCGCGTCACGTTTCCTTGGAAACACCAGCAAACATGGCTGCTTTGAGAAAAAGTGATGTTGAGAAGCCGTTTTTATAAGAGGAGGAAAGACGAGCTACAAAAGGTAACCGTTTTTTTTTTTTAATGTTTTGTTTTTATCGCAAGAGTGACACAGAGCAAACACTGTATTATTATTATTATTTGCTTTAGCTGGCCCCACTTTCTTGCTTTTCAAGCTAGCTCAACTCGAATAAAATACACATCAGTTTTCTTTTAGGATTATTCTTATTGAATGTTGTGGTGCTTGGGACAAATGTCACACTGGCACTACGGAAATATAACCTAACCCTACTAAACCGCCAAAAAGAGCCGCTTAAAACTACCTTTAAATTTCAGCAATAGTGACCAGTTTTTAATATTAATTTATTTTCCTGTTGCGTGAAAGAACTGGCTCTCAGTCATTGAATGACTTCACCTGGATTTAACAGATTTGCTATGTCTATTTCTGTATGCCGTTATCATTAAGGCTTGCTCGGTAATGTAGTCCTGTGCCCTTCATAAGTAAGGTGACATGGAGGTAGAAGACAGGAGAAGCCCCGCAGAGGTGGAGCCTGACAGGTGTGGACAGCTGGATGTCCACCTCAGTCCAGGTGAGGACAGTAATACCAGATCCTGCTGCTTCATGTAGCTTTCAGGAAAAAAAGCCTTTAAGTCTCACAGATATACATTACTTTATCCATAACTACACCTATATAAAACAGTCATTTTTTAGCTTGAGACTGAGATATGCTGGTTTATTTCAGATGATCCAAATGATGAAACCTTTAAAGCCGAAGAGTCAGATGTGCCTGCTGATTTGGACTGGTTAGAAGAATTGTCTGAGTGGGTGTCTGCTATTTTTTTTTTTTTTTTTTTTTGAGAACTATTGGGCAGTTAAATCCAAATGGCAGTGTGTCTTGTATTCAAAACCACGGTGCTTGTTTCAGTCAGATATTGTTATACAAAGCAATAAAGTTCAATTTCTGTTTTTTATTTCAGCATCTGTTGAAAGTCTGTTACATCATATACTTCCATACATGAAAGACAGTCTGTGAATAATAGTGTGTGTATCTAAGAGTTTGCATCACATAAGGAGCCTTTTCTAAATGTAATTCTGCATCTGCCCCAAGAGAGGATGATGGTGTTGACGATGGTGACCTTGCGGCTATGGCTGACGGTTGTAAGAAGAGGAGTTATGCCGAGACAGCACGGATGTTCAAGCTGAGACGAAACCTCGACCAGCTGGACTGCTTTCACCGACAGAAGGAGCATGACGTGCTGAAAGCCAGGTCTGAACCTGGCACCGACAGACCTCTAGAGCTACAGAAGCTCCTTACCTACATTTTGTGAGCCTTTCTAGACTCCACACAAACCAGTACCAGTAGAAAAGCTTTTTTTATGAGAATTTAAAAAAATACACAGGCTTTTGCCCAGTCTTTTCAAAAATGTTCCCCTGTTTTATTCCATTTTTTTCTGCTCCTGCCCTTTTCACACAAGGCCAATCATATCTGTTCCAACTGATTCGGCAATTTGTAGGAAATGATTTCAGCCGAGGACAGAACATTTCTTATAATGTCCTTTCTCCCCACTTTCCTTCCGTCTTTTTATTTGTCTAGACCATGAGCCATTGAGCACCTGATGAACTGTGATGCAGTTCCATGGAAAATGTCTGTCATCTTCCTTTAGCACAGAGCATCAGCGGTCAGCGTGGAGTTATACTTCAGCCACAGTAAACGTGTGTTTAATGGGAACCTAAATGCACCTATCTTTCAACCTGTCTGCAGGCCTTGTCATACCACGTGCCACAATTTTCTTTTTATGACGGTCTTTTGCCACAGCCGCAGATTGTTGTGTTGCACACCATTAGACTGCAAAAGGAACATTGGGCAATTCAAAGCTGTTACAGTGTGTGTCCACTCTCAGCTTTCTAATATCTTCATTTGATTACCTTGTTAGGACACAGAATTACCTCCCTGTTGTTGCAGTGGCCTCAAGGAAATCCATTAGCCAGTGCTCTGAACGCATCCTATTTTAAGTGCCTTGAAAATGTTCACGTTTTTGGTGTTTCTCTATGTCAGCACTGCAGCTTGTCTTCTTTATCCTGTGTTTTTTTTTTTCTCCAGAGAAAAGCTAAAACTCTGTCAACAGAATATTCAAAGTTTGTTGGAGCAGAGGGATAACTTGGAGAGAGAGATAGAACAACAGAAAGTAACAGACAACAGGTGAGTTTAAAATAAACCAACTGGTCTTTGGTACTTTTATTTTGACTCATTTTTTTTGTCTTTCTGTTTAAAATTGTCAGCGTGGCTTTGTTTCGACTGCGAGCCCGGCATAAGCACCTATGTCAAAAGCTGCACAGTGAGGAGGAGCTCGAGGGCCACATCAACATTGAGCTGAAGCAACTAGAGTGAGTCCAAGAAGAAAACAGGTCTTGATCTAAGAGGCATTAGTACTGCTAGAAAAGGCCAGCAGCCTTATTTGCCGCAATTATACCACTGCTTTGACACTGAGAGCAAACACAGAGGGTGGGAGATAATTTTGTTGCAAGAACAGTGTATTTCTGTTTTGGGTTTTTTTGCAGTTGTCAGCATGTAACCAAACTGATTTGCTGTGTTTGGGTGTCTGATAAAGCTTCAAACTCAAAAATGTATTTTTCTAACTGGTCTTCATGGATTGTATTTCAGCACTTCAGTGGTATCCTAGAAAAAACACCCACAGCTCTGCAGCCCCTTGTGTTTTTTTTAGTGCACTTTTTAGTCATAAAGCCTGGTTACTCAATACAGTAATAAAGGCTGTAATCAATTTTGCTGTGTAAAAAATCTGTAAGGAATCCTTTCTCATTCTGCTGTTAGGAAGTGTGGGTTTTTCTAGAGGGAAATAACATACTGTAATGGTTTCAGTGCAGGTTTAGAAGCTTTTTAAACAATCATACAGCCAGGTTTAAGCTGGCCTCTTATTTGAACGACATTTATAAGATAAATAAAAATAACAGTTTAGAAATAGGATAGAATAGGAATAGTTTGGGTGTTTCACAGTGCAGTGCAAATCTCTGAGTGGTCAAGCTGACTATAAGCTTACAGCTTGTAATGAGAGTATTTCAGTCAGTTAAAAAAATGTCAGTACAAAATGTCTCAGAACAGTGTGAAACTGTTAAAGTCAAAACTTTGTATGGAAAGTGTCACCTCTTGGTGAAACTGCAATTGAAAGAAAAGGGCGTGTTTATATTTTAAGTAGAAGGATCTGGGATTTTTAATTGCATGTGTTTTCAGGGCTGACAGCTGGCTGATATTGAGGTGGTAATATTCATCGTATTGACTCTACAGATACTTAGTGTTTTTAGAGTTCTCCCATTCATTTTATTCCATCTGCATGCATTTGTCCTTGCTCCTCAGACTGGAGCTGAGTGAGGTGGAAGTTGAGCTTGGCAGATGCTCCTTGCTCCGGCAGGAGGTGCAGGAAGAGGAGCAGCTCTTCCAGGTTCTTAAAGCCCAGAAGGCAGCAACGAGGCTGCAGCAGGAGAGGGAAGCCAGCCAAAACCTGCAACTCAAGATGAAGAATCTGAGGGAGTATGGAAAACAGCCATATTTACCCTTCTAAAAGCTTTGCTTTTTCCCCTGATTTGTTGTCCTTATTATGCATAGAAAATTCAAAACAATTTGTCATTATGTGAATAACTAAGAGTGATGTGTTGCACATAACCTGAGTGAAATGACTCTTGTAGGCACATTTTGTTCCTTTATATTTAAAGCATGTGATTATTTTCATCCCATGGCTATTTTTCAGCTTCTATCACAAGCCAAAAATAGCCATGTGATGATAACACTCTGCGTGTAAGTGTCTGTGATTCTCTTCTGATAGTAAACAGGCAGCCATGCTAAAGAAAGAGAAGACTGAATGTCAGAGGAAAATCGAAGAGGGCCGAGAGAGCCGCAAAATAGCTGCCAAGTACTTGAAACAGACTGTAAAAAGGTAATCAGCTTTCAAACCAATAAACAGTGTCAGAGGGGTAAAACAAAGATGTGAATTATCTCAGAGGACTCATTGGAGAGCTGGCACGTCCTATTGATCATTCGCACATCCTGGCAAATTGCATTACAAGCAGAGTAGACATGACACTTGAAAGAGCTCAGATTCATACATCATTGATCTAGCTGAAAGTGATCTGAGAAGACAAAAAATCTATTCAAATCTTTTTCTAAAAATCACTAATTACTCAAGCCATTAGAGTCTGTTCTGGTGTATAATAATCTTGCATGATATTTCACAAATGTAAATTTTAGCACAATCTACACTTCAATTGAACCCATTGTGGAAATGTAGTGAGACCATCATAGGTCCTATTGTGTATTAGCTGGTGCCTAGAAAGCCAAAAACTATAAAAACTCCAATAAGCCAATAGTTGGCCTTGTGGAAATGCCATTTATACATTATGAACACACAATTTTATTAAAGGTTGTAAAAACTACACATACAATTGTATGTAAGCTTACCAAATATGTATTTGTCTGTGGCTGAAGATAATCTGAAAATATTTGCTGTTACTTCCAAGTTTATTCCACCTATAAGTTGACTTGAATTCTGTCCTTTTGTACTACTTACGATGTCACCAGTGTAAATTTGGCTCAACCTCGGGTTTTTAATGCCAGGCAATAATAGCACATTTGCTGTTTTCTCTCTGTGCTGTATTTGACATTTTGCGTGCTTAGTTGGTGTCCCCATTTCATTCAGGATGAATCAGCAGGAGGCTGAAAGGGAGCGGCAGAACCAGGAGTTACTGGAAAAGAGGTTACAGGCTGTAAAGTCATTGAAAACTAACATAGAAGCAACCCAAGTAAGCAAAAGAACAGCATAACATTGTGGTTGTTTCATTAATGATGAGATAAAAAAGCCTATGTGTTATTATTTTTTTATATCACTACTGTGCTTTTTGGTTACTATAACATCATTTTAAGTACCTAAATTAACATTTGCATTATGAATTATTTAGCAATGAAGCTATGAAGTCATAGTGATCCAACTAGGCTCACTTTGAATTGTGTGTGGATATATGCTTTGTTTTTGTTTATTGCTGTATTTTCTGATTAAACATATGATTCAAGGCAAATTGTGTGTCTAAAGAGAAAATGTCTCTATGTCTGATGTCTCTGCCTTCAAACAGTCAGTTCAGTCCTAAAGCTGCATGTGGTTAAGTATAGCTTTATTAGTCTGCCATTGTTTCCTTAGGAGAATTTACAGGTCCAGCAAAGCAGAGCCAGAGCTAATGCCCAGAAGAAGGAGCAGCTACAAAGACAACTGAGAGAATCCCTGCAGGCCCAAGGAATCAACAGTATCAAACATATGTACCAGCAGAAACAACAGCAGGAAACAAAACGTAAAGAAGGGTATGTCCTCTCCTCTACTTTCCTCTCCTATCCTCTCCTATCCTCTCCTCTCCCACACGCATGTCCTCCACTCCCACTCCATGCAGCAACGTGTGGGTGTTTTCTCTCACTGTGTGCTGAGGAATGCATGACCTCATTTCAGAATAATGCAGTGTTGTCGATTTACCCTTCTCAGGGAATTTCAGGAGAGCCAGAAGTCAAAAAGAGTGGAGATTGTTTCAAAAATCCTTCAGGAAGAACAGCTGACGAATAGGAGGCAGAGGAAGCCGGCACTGCTACTGCCCAAACCCTCAGCCACTGAGAAGTTCCTATCT
The DNA here is from genome assembly GCF_056152115.1 of Neolamprologus brichardi. NCBI lineage: Eukaryota > Metazoa > Chordata > Actinopteri > Cichliformes > Cichlidae > Neolamprologus > Neolamprologus brichardi. The sequence continues at coordinate 9,949,590 of NC_142123.1, forward strand.
CTGAGGAGGGCAAGTGAGAAGCTCCCGTACTACCTGGATTCTGTTCCCCCATCAGCTGCTGAGGAGAAAGCCACAATCGTGAGGGGGAATCTAAGATCTGAGATGCCCACTATGAAATGATTGCTTGGAGGGCATTTTGAGCAATTTATAATGAATCGTTTGTGTGTGTTTGTATTTGTCCAACAGTTCAGAGATTTCAGTGACACCAGCAGCTCCTCGTCATCGTCAGCTTGCTCCGATGTTGAGGACCTGGAGGGGACTGAGGAAAACGAGGAGAAAGTGAATCACCAGATCCCAACTGACAGCCTGGCTGAGCCTGAATTCTCCGGGCTGTGGGACCAACACATCAAGGTTGACTAAAACAACAGGCGACCGAAAGCAAACCTATGCAACCTGCTAAATTTAAATGGCCATAAATCACGTACCATTCAGCAGGCACATTAATATCCTAAAGATTGCACTCGAGACTCCTGCTGGTTGGAGCATGTGCATTAGACTGGAATGGGAATAACTCAGCATGGTCACAGTGAAGCTTGTTTTAGGCAGGTGAAAAGAGACGCCATACACATACACATAAACTCTGTACAAAGAGTCAGCAGTCAGGCCTCAGTGCTGAGGGAACAAGGTAGAGCTCTGTTTTTGAAAACTTGTATTATTTATTTGGCAATAAATAGCAGATAGTACTAATGGCATTAATAATGATTCTGAAAGCATTGATGTGATTAGTCACATCAGAGAGAGCACTGTTTACATTTTAGAAATCGACAGCTAGCCAATTTTTTTCCCATTTCTACATAAGCAATTGCAAGGCTTTCCATCCATCATACTCTAGGTCCATGTGTTTAGACAACAACTACAGCTTAGCCAATATTTTAATATAGAGATCATTTATTTCAATATATATATATATATATATATATATATATATAAAATAAGTCAAATTGAGTTGTGTTGATCATATCAGCATTGGCCTACAGTGACAATTTTGAGATCGTTCCATGGGAGTTGACGTTAAAGGTGAAAGTTTCTACACTAGCTCACTGACATGAAGATGAGAAGCCTCTGTGTCTAATCTGGCGCCCCAGCGCTCTCGAAATGTGGGGCGATGGACATCACTTCTCATTGTGCCGGTGCCTGTGAGCCCAGAGCGAGCGTAGCGTTGCAGCTCAGAGGTCTGAGCGAGTGACAAGCCAAGTGGAAGTGATCTCTCCTCCTAAAATACAGATCAGACTGACACCCCCATCAAAGGGTTCTTTTCAACACAGCCAGCACAACAGCAGAGCAGAGCGATACAATAAAGCTAATGAGATGATTCATGAGGGGGAGAACAATGATTAAATGTCAACACGTCACTTTGTAACAAAGTTATAAAAGTGCTCTACAGTGCAGAATAAAGCATGAACGGAATAAAAATACAAAACGCTGAATAAGGCAGCCTCGTAAACCACATCAATACCACTAGTATCAAATCCACTATCTTGATCCATAATGATATCTATCCGTTTTCTACCAATTATCTAATTCAGTGTCAGGGGGTTGGGGGAGAAGTGTATTATTTATGACATAAAGCTCACACACTATTTTTAGACAACTGTGATAACATGTAGTAAGTATGACTCTTGAAAATCAAGTTTTGGTCAGATATCCTTTATTAATCCTGACAGAGCAACTCATTCCCTCCATTTAATCCATCCTTACTAGGAGCAGTGGGCAGTGTCTCTGCAGCCAGTGCTCCAGCTGTAAGCATATGGTCAAGGGCACAGTGACAGGAGAATTAACTTAGCATGTTTTTGATGGCGAGAGAAACTGGAGCCAGAGTGCTGTGTACATGCCTGTGCCCTAAGGTGAAGGTATTTTAAAATAACCTCGTGCCCAAGTTAATTTCTGACACTAGAAAAACATGTTTGCTATTGAATAACAAAAACACCTTAAGAAAACTTTTTGGATGATGAAGTTACCTGTTGTTTTATTACCATAGAAACTCCTACATGTTCTATTCCAGGAATGTCAAACTCATTTTACATATTACAAGTGGACGGTACCATGAAACTCCTCTATCTGTTGGTGTAAATGAGTTTAACTCCACATTTAATCCTTCAGATCATTTAAAATAAGAAAAAGGAGAGCAATTTCAACAGTAGTTTCCCAGTTTTTCTGCGTGGCAGAGAAATGAAGGAAAATCTGTCAGGATGATTCTGGGTTTAAATTATAAGAAATTATGATCCAGAAAAATGATCTCACTTTTTTTTAATTTTTTTTTTTTACTGTGGATCCATTTGGCTGCAATCTTTGAGTATCTTGTAGTAGATTATTACAAATTAGCAGTTGTTGCTTTGCTTGTGTGGTTACAGAAAATGCCCAATGAGAATACTACACTGGTGCAAACACAACTGAGGCAAGAAAAACCTCCAATAGCGAGTGGAAAGCTCAATATGACTGCTAAAAGAAATCGTGGAAAAGAGTTAAAAGGGCCTCCATTCATTAGTAAACCAGAGGTCATCCTCTTCAAGGTATGAGGGTTTTTTTTCAGTCCCAAAACACAAAAATGTATGTCTTTATTTTATTGTAGAATCTTTACCTTAAAATATAAAGTGCTATAAGGTAACTGCTGTTGTGATTTGGCACTATATAAGTAAAACTGAACTGAACTGAATTATTGTATTGTATTATTGTGTTTTGGTCTATTTTAGGACTTTGATGTGGGAAAAATGTACAAGAAGAAAATTGTCCTGACTAATATCAGCTACGCAGTTATTAACTGCAAGTTTCTCGGGGTCTCCCCTCACTTGAAGAACTTTTTCACCATCAAGTAAGTTTTGTGTTTTATGTTTTTGTTGTTGCTAAAGTATTAATTATAACAGCTATAACAGTAAACAAAGAAAGACCTAAAGTATTTGTTTTAGGCAACAATTTTAGGAAAATCTTTCTAAAATTCTCAATAGGCAATATTACCATATTGAGGTTGATTCAGGAAGAGCCAATTACTCCAGTTCTACGAATCATGACAGACAAAGTAAATGTCTCTGAAGGGAAAACCAACATAACATAGCACCAAGCAGCCCACTAGAACCTACTGAATCCCAGCTGAGGACAAAGTAGATATATTTATCTCATAGAGATAAGAGAGACACCAGGAGGGAGAAAACTGCATTAACGCAGCGGTGTTGCTTCATGGTTGTGCTCGTTTGCGGGTTAAAGTATTGAAGTGGTCGGGAAATCTGGTTTCAGACATACATCTGATAGTGTGGCACCAGAAACGGATAAAATTCCAGAAATCAAACATTAAAGGTCTGTTGTGATAAACTCCCATATGTATTAAACCGTTTCAGTTGTCACATTGAAACATCTGGTCGCGCATCACCATTTAGCAACCACTTCTTGTCATTTTTTTTAAATATGATGTGGAGTGGTCGTGAAAGAAAAGCCTATCCTCCCACATATGGATGCCAGCTTGGATCACCACGCTCACAGCTCCTCTTATGAGGCTCAGCTACATGAGTCAGTCCATGTCTCTTCTATCTCCTCTCTATCAGCATGCCAGCAGCCCACAGGCCGAGCAGAGATGCATTGTTCTCCAGGTCACTCACTGTGTATCACTTTCCCATCAGCTCTCCCATGGCTTGATGTGGTTTCTTCATCTCTTTTCTTTCTGCCTGACTGAGTTGAAGAGTCTCGCAGGCTACAGCAGGGTCAGCTTGAACACTACTGATGCCGTTCTCGAGCTTTAGTGCAGGACCACTTGTCTGAACGTATCACCTTCTACATGCGAGTTCTCAATTGCAAACTCACATGTACAAAATGCACTTAAATACCAAATGGGTAAATGCACGCAGACTGTATACAACGCATAACACCCACTTCTTTTCTAGTATCTTCCTTTTATTTGAGAGAAGTAAAGTTGGTCGTCCCTTTGATTTTATTGATTTTACTTGTAGGTGCACATATTAGTTTCACATTAGCTTCACATTTGCAGACATCAGATTAGTTCTACACCACTAAAATAATAAACGCTGCGCCTGCTTTTCGTTCATTTTAATCACAACAAAATAAAAATAAGAATGTGTGAAAATTTTGAATTCATAAATTGTAACACAAAGCTCTAGTCAATTCAGTACATTCAGGCTTGCTGTTAATACAGCCTTACAAGGTCGGATATGCTCTATTACTCATTGTGGCTAACCTCCCATTAACCATCATGATACTACATGTCATGCTGTTGGATGACCATCCCCCAAATCCTGGACATTTTAATCACTTGATGGCTCATTAAATTTGTTACAGGAAGACAGCTGAAAATCTGAAATAACCAGATGGTAGGCAATCCGCATAGCAACCTATTGTATAAAGTGAGGAAAATGTATTCAGGCATATGCAGAGCAATAATAATATGAGCTCTCAAGGTTTAAAAAATAGCAGTTACTTCACAGCTGTTTGGTGTTGTTTTTGTGGTTTTACAAATAAAAGAATGCTATGTAGTTATTGTTACATACTCGGAAAGCCTTGGATCAGGAGTTGATGGTTGGTGTTTGCAAAATAATCTTTGAATTAGAAAAATGTAAATGCTCTTTATATTTTTCTAATTCCAAAACTATATTTAAAAAATTCAACTAAATAAAATAAGTTTACATTATATTTGGGATTTGTAGGCGACGGGGTAGAAAGTGAGTAAAAGTATATCATGGCCAGAGTTTCAGCAAAACAATAAAAATACTTGGAGTGAGGCTCTGTATGAATTAATTCATTCAAATGTTAACCCTAAACCTACAATTCAGGAATAAAATACATTATTATTATTAGATTACTTTCTCTTTGGCAATTTAATAATACATGCTCAAAAGGTACCTTACCTGTGAAGACATAAATGTTATCATACACTGATCATCCGTAACATTATCACCACAGACAGGTAACGTGAGTAACACTGATCATCTCTTCATCATGGCACATATTATTTGGTGAAATATATTTTGTCCAGCAAATGAACACTTTGTCCTCAAAGTTGATGTGTTAGAAGCAGGAAAAATGGACCAGTTTAAGGATTTGACAAGGGCCAAATTGTGCTGGATAAATGACTGGGTCAGAGCATCTCTAAAACTACTCTTGTGGGGTGTTTCTGCACTGCAGTGGTCAGTATCTAGCAAAAGTGGTCCAAGGAAGAAACAGTGGTGAGTGAGTGACAGGGTCATGAGAGGCCAAGGCTCGCTGATGTAAATGGGTAGTGGGCTCGTGTGGTCCGATCTAACAGACAAGCTACTGAAGTTCTGTGGTTCTGATAGAGAAGTGTCAGAATAGACAGTGCATCACAGTTTGTTGTCTATGGGCTGTATAGCTATGGAACAGTCAGGGTGTCCAGTCAGACAAGTCCAAAAATGTTCTTGTCTTAGTTTTTATGACGTTATAATAAAAATTTTACTACAGCACTGTTGGTTACATCATACTGCAGTCACAGTAGTGATATCAAATGGTTGAAATGATTGTTAAATTTAATATCAAGTTTAGAAGGTACTACTGTAAATTGTAAGCACCCTGTCACTGTATTTATCAGAATCACAAACTGCACCAGGATCATAAGCAAAACAGCCTAGAAAAAAAATGCTAAGTGGTGTCAGAAATCCTCGGTTTTACAAACTGAGTCACGCTCAAACATCCTGACGAATGAATGCACCTGTTATACACCCTCCCTGTATTTTTCAGTGCCTGTTGTGTGTAATTATTCACACACGAAACCACACAGTATTGAGATCAGTCGTGACAACTGAAAAATCATCACTGCTTGCCCAGCTAAAAACATTAGCACAGCTAGAGAGAGAACCAGGAACCAGGAACACACTAGACTTTTTCACACCAGCCCATGGTTCCCTGTACGCCCCCTGAATTTCTAAAATTGGCTTCATTTCCCCCGACACCCCCTGCCCAGCGTAGGTGCGTTTGTGCCACAATGGGCTCTGCTGTATCTTTTCACTACTGGTGCAAAAACCACAACAGCCTGGGCTTGCCACATTTGGTGAAAAGCCAGTGCATAGAAGTTGTGTTTTTGCAGTTAGTGCCACATCCTAGCATGTTACTGCAAATGACTGGCTTAGAGGAAGACACCCCTCTGTGGCGTGTATGTTCCTGAGATCAGTTGTGAGAGAAAGCCGTGGACTGTAGTAGAAATGGTGGTACTCGGCAAATACTGAGGGTGTGATCACACCTACGGTTTGTTTCATTTGGTTCAGTCGTTTGAAAGTTTGTTACTGACAAAACTATTCACAGTGGCGACAAAGTAAAAGAGGACCCTTTAAGCCCAACTGCAATTACATTTAATGTCGAGATTTCCTTAAATCCTGATAAACCCAGTCTGATGAAAACACTGAAAACCATATCAAACCTAAACTGAAATTTGGTCTATTTAAACCAAAAACTGCCATAAATACAGAGACAACATTATCACTTGCACTGCTAATTAATAACCAGTTCAAAAAGTACTGCTTTATATGTCATTTGACCTTTTTTTCCCAATTTAGACTCAAACTGTTTTTAAAAACCTGAAGTCTCATTTACACTGCATTGTAATGGATTTAACTGTACTATTGTTTAACTGTATATTATGCTTTTGTCTTGGTTGCTTGTTGTCTTGTTCTCTCCTTTTTTCTGAAGCAAAGTTTGCTTTCATGCTGTTTAGGAGGCACATGTGCATCTTTGTCTTCTATCTTCTGTGGAAAAAACAAAAAGAAAAACAAAAATATGAGAAAGTCCAGATGAGCCAAATTGGGCTTTCCCATGCATTAAAACATTAGCATTTTTCTCTTGTGCCTATTACCATACAGCAGCATACAATCAGAGGTATCATTCAGAGTGAGAGGGAAAGTTATTACACAGTAAAAATAGGATCCTACCGCAGTAAGATCAAATTCAGCACAGTCCTGGTCCAACCAGGCTTAAATTTTATTCACATTTTCTAAGAAAGAAAAAAAAAGATGATCCAAGAAAAAAAATCCTGGCTGTCTGAGAAAAGCCCTTAATAAATGAACTTTACTAAATATATGTGATATGTTCTCTTTGGTATAGTCAGTGTTATTCTCTTGCATTTTGTTTCTATAAAATATGGTCCTTTGTGGCTTCGGTTTGATTTCATTTGTTTTTCGTTACTATATTTGCATTTAACAGTAGCTCTCAACATAACGCATATGACTGACATTACCCATATGGAAAAGAAATAATAAAAATTTATCAAAGACTTGCATAAGATGTTGCCTACTTCATATAGTGAATAATGTAAGGCTTATATGATTTACTCATGAAAGTGGCCACTTTCTCATTACTTTCATATATTGTTTTAGGAAGTATCCAAAACATACAAGTTTCATTTATATAATTTTTCAAGTGATCTTATATCTGTTTTCACTCTTGTATGCTTTTCATACAAGTTTCACACAAGACAGATGCAAACTTTATAAGATTTATATATATCTTTTCCATATGGGTAACACTCGCTAACAGGCTGCAGCCTGAGACACAACACAGCAAGACTAACATAGAATCCTGTTAACGAGTAATTAATCAGTCCTGCTGTCAACGCAGGCTAGCGAAAGCATATTTTTACTTTAGCCTAGTTTTCTGTCTTTTACACGCACAGTATATACATGTATAGGAGCAGCTGCGGTTCTAAGACCTGTGCATAATCAGCAGTACTTACTTTTGAGCAAATACTAATAAGGTCTAAACTAACCTGCTGATGGTAAGCAAGCAAGTAGTAGAAATGTCTAATTTGCAGAAGTTAAGGTTTGTTTTGGTCATAGTATTTAATTGTGGCCTGGGGATGGCACTGGAAAAGTTACTGAATCGGAGAGCCAACTCATTAGAGACATCCTGCTGTGACAAAAAATGTCTGTGGACTTAATGGAAAATCATCCAATGGTTCTGGGGACAGTTTATCCAGACTCGGAAGCAAAAACTAATCCTACACCCACTGTCACCCATGAATGCCAAATGTATGGTGAGAATGGGTGTGAAAAGTCACAAAAGTCAGTAGGTTTTATCTTCCAAGGATGCTTAAACGTTTCTATGCCAGAACAAAGTTTATAGAATGCCGTCAGTGTCAGTCGAGCATTAACGTGGAGTCTTTCTTATATTTAAACTCAAACTTCGAGTTTCACCTGCTCTTCTAAAGGGCTCTATCATCCGTTTGATTTCTGTAAAAGATTTTTTCACACTGTATAATTGAAGATCCTTTGACAGCCTTATGTATTATGCTTGTATCCAATTGAAACCATCAAGTTGACAAAGTTAGTTTCGTCTTCTCAACTGCCTGAAAACTGTCAAAGTTCATTTCAGTGACTGACATGAGAAAACCACACTGCACTTAACTGAGTCTGTTGTTTTATTAATCGCCCTCTTGGTAGTCTGTCTGTGTCTGTCCATTCAAAAACATCCAAATATGAGCATCAGTCAGCGCTGCAGTTAGACTTAAGTTCTGTGACAGGCCCATATTTATTTCAGCCATCTGCCTGAGTGTCTTTTCAAGCAGCTTCACTTTGGTTTTTGATAGATTAAAAAAGTATAACCTGCCTAAAGATTTAGATAGTCAGCCTTAAAAAGTTGCTGCTTTTATATGTTGTCTAAAACTGTGAAAAGATTTGTGCATTATTGTACTTTGTAGCCACCTGATGTAAAGAGAACCAGATCTCACTTCAGAACAATTAGCACGAGAGAAAGATTATTCAAGTACTATTGACACACAGTTTTCATGCTTCTCAGTAAATTGCTTTCAGAAGTGGTTGAGTGTGACTATGAGGGTGTTTTAGCTATGCTGAACTGAATTATGGACAGAGAGTCCTTATTGATTTACTATAGTAGACGCCAATGAGGACAAAAATGTATAATTTAACTGAGAGTATAGTTAGTACTACTGTATAACAAAGCTTCACCACCTCAGTCCTCTTCAGTAGATATTACAGGATAAAAACTGTACAGTATGGCCTCATTTGAAGCGATTTATATAGGGCTGTAGCAGGCTTTTTCAAAGACCGCCTCATTCAGAATTTAATCCCAAGTGAACTGTTCTATTTTCCTTCATATCCCTTCATACCAGCTGTCTTGAAGCTAGGAAGAATAGCACCAATAAAGTAGGAAATCTGACCAGGGAAAAAAAGATGAATGTGCAATGTGACATTTACTACCAGATTTACTCAGGTGGAGTTCTTTCATAGATTTCCAGATCACAGTGGTGAGCTGGATGGCAGCTTCAGCCAGGCTGCTCCAAGTTTTTTACCTGGCAACTGGACCAACAACTTCAAACAACTGCCTTAAGCTAAACTGAATGTCCCTTTGCTCACTGGAGTTGATGATAGTGCACATTATTATACTGTGGTTATAGGTTGTTTGCTGTTTAACTGTTTTTTTTTTGTGTGTAGTATTTTTGACATGTGTGTGTGTGAGACAGTCAATCCTACAAACGAAAAACACAGATGTTCTCTTTTTAGTTCATCAAATAGAAGCCGAAGGGCTTGAATGCTTATGTTTCTTATTCACAAAGCAATGCAACAACCAAAACAACATGAACATATTTTACAAAAACAAAACATCAAAACAGTAACGGCACATGAAACTTGCTATAAAAACTAGAAGCTCAACATAAGCTTATTTCCATATTCTTTTCTTATTGTTTTGGGTCTGTATTCCTCGCGTCAACAGAAAGAAAGCTGTCATATTCATTCTGCTTTTTAACAGAGCTTAAAAAAATGGATGTGAGGCAGAGCGAGAAAAACTTGTATGAATCTCTTCAGAGACTCAGCTCTTCTCTTTTCAGACAAAGACGTTAACTTGGCACCAAGGTGCTCTCATCTACAAACAAAAATCCAGCTACGTCTTTAAATGTAGATTAAAGTTTACTATCACAGCAACAGGATCATAGTATTTTTCAAGCCCAACAACAATTCGTTTAGGATCTGGTATATATTCTGTAACTGTAGCTGACTCCTAATTATGCTCATAGTTGTGCGGTTCCAACTTCTTGTTTATTTATTGAATTTTGAGAATTCGCCTTGGTTCCCTGGCCGCCTGCCTGCTATATTTATATTGATCGTGCCTCTTCTCGTGTCTCTCAAAGGGCAGCAAGTTATCAAGCTCCTCGGGGCAGCATTAGGGTTTGTGCGAACATGTGCTGTGAGATACACATGTTGGTTTGAAATAGCTCACAGTCATGTTTGTTTCTTATTTGGAAATAGAATTTTTACTTACTTGTATGAATTCCCCTGCAATATAATAAAGATTAACTGCTATATTTTGTCTAACTATGGATTCCACTTTACATGGCTTTCATATAGAATAACATTTTTGTTTCACTTTGTTTTCTTTGGCTTGTCAAGTGAGCATCAGGTTTACTTTTGACATTAGCTTATTCGTTATAGTTTAGTATTTTATTTAGAGCTGCTAATCGTTTGTTGAAAACAGCAAATTTGCTGTACTATATTATTGCTGTCATACTCAGCCAGTCACAACAGATGGCTGCCCCTACCTGAGCCTTGTTCTGCTGGAGGTTTCTTCCTGTTAAAAGGGAGTTTTTCTCTCTCACTGTTGCCAAGTCCTTGCTCAAAGGGAGTCATTTGATTGTTGGGGTATCCTCTGTATCATTGTAGGGTTTTTACCTTCAAGGCAAATGCTGTTATACTTTAAATTTTGTTGCTAATCATACACTTCTTTATACCCCTACCAGAGCTTTGCATTAAACAGTAATATCCAATATCATGTTGTAATGTGATTCACTTTTTAAGCTGTGATCAAGAAATGAAAATAATCTTTAACTTTCTGGCATTTGTGTTTCAGCTTCCAGCCTCCTACTTTGTTATCCACCGGGATGTCATTTGACATGCAGGCTATTTTCCAGCCAATGGTTTGTAGCATCACCACTGCCTTTAAACATCTATACTTATTTTTTTCTTTAATCTTTATTTTCATCAAAAACTATTTCAGTGGTTATCACCTGTTGTTTGTTTTTAACTTTTTAAAGCATACTTACTGTACAAATACTCAAGAGTAGGGATGAAATGAAGTATTTCTCTGAAGATTAATTGTGTAGTATCTTCCCTGTTTTATCACATGGAATAACTTAAACACAACATGCTAAATAATTAGCCTTTTACAGCAGGTGGATATTTTTTGCTGGTCAAAGAAGCTTCTTCCCGATTTGCCATACACGTAATAGCGTGAGGTTGTTAATTATCCTTCTCTGTTTTCTGTAAGTGTCTTTCTTAAAAGGTTGTGTTCTTCCTTCAAGATGAGTCATCTTATTTAAGATTTGGTTCCACATCCTTTGCAGCAAACAACTCATACAACTCCTCCACTGCCCCACTCTTTGTTTTAGCATCAAGTTTTCTGCCGCTTGATCAAACATGAAGCCTTTGTTTTTGCTTACCACAAAATCATTATCTAATCTCTGCAGATCAACGAGGACTTGGAAGGAGAGCTCCAGTTTGCATCAGTTCTGGGTCCCTTCTTTGTGCCCATCAGATGCACTGTAAAGAAGTGTATTGTGAGTAGTGAGCTATAGCCAAAGTTTTTGGTAATTACAGATAACTGCTAATTCTGATTTCATAAGCTTGTGTCTTGTGTGTATTTTGTGATGTAAATTTCTTGTCCAGTCTTGCTGTAGCTTTTTACCCTTATAAATTTAGCTCTAATAATTATTTAGGGAAATGAATTTGTGGCTAAACGAATCACACTGCATGGTCACACCACAGAAAAAAACACTGACTGCCTTTTTATTTTTGCTCACTGTCTTATTTAATCAGCTTTTTGTGAAATAATGTATGTAAAACTATGTACTTTGCCTGGCAGCTGTTCACTGACATTGCTAATTACAGGATGTGACTATACTCTTTCTCTAGCTGAAGGTTGACAGCCAGTTCATTGACTTTGGTTCGCACGTTGTGGGCCAGACTATTTCACGGACCATCACACTGACCAACAAGGGTGCACTGGCCACGCATTTCAGCCTGGACAGCTCCACGTGTCTCAGTCCAGAAACGAGCTACGTCCAGATGCCACCACAGGTCTCTACCAACACATTTGAGGTCAGCTGTTTATGTGGACTGTAAGAGCTAATGTTTCTTGGATACATTAAAGGAGAAACTCCAATACAGCTAATAAAAAAAGTACATTGTTCTTGCTTTTTTTCCATATATATTATACTGCTATTTTGTCTGTAGATTGAACAAACAAAAGATTTTGAACCACTGAAAAAAAAATGGCATTCATTATTTTCACATGAGAGAATTCCAAAGCTTCTGTCTCAGGATGCCCATACCAGATATTATGGGTAAAAATAAATGAATATATTTGCCTGTTTGTTTGTCTGAAAAAAGGCATCCAGTCAAAACACAGCAACTAACAACCAGAACAGCCCTGAATCCATTGATGCTGAAGATGTCCAATCAAAGCTACAGAGTCAGGAGCTCTCTGCAGGAGAACAGCAAGAACAATCAGGTAAAATATGGACACACACATGACATGATTATCCATCACAGTTTGTGTCCTGAACTAGAAAAACTGAAATCTAAACTACAATACATAATAGCATGAATTCAAAACTGGGCACTCTGTCTTTCTTTTCCCAAATGATTGTCAGTGTGTTTTCCTCATGACAAGCACAGGACATGCTAAAATACCAGAATAGCAGTTTTTGATTCTTTGAGTAAAAAGTGCCCCAACGTTGACTGGAGAGACTATAATGATTTTAGTTAATTTGGTTAATTTGTGCTCTAGTCCTGCTTTTTGGTGATAAAACTTCCCTAGTGTTATAATCAGCTCATTTCTTTTGTCTAATGCATTTGTTTATGATCTTATTATTATTATGTCCTTACATACAAAGTATTCTGACTCTGATTATTAGCCACAGCGTTAGGCTAATTTGTGTTTAGTACTGTTTTCGCCAGGTATTTGCATGCTAACGCGCTAAACTAAGATGGTGAACAAGGTTAAATCAGTATATTGTATTCTGTCATTAGCATGCTGTGCAAACACAGCACCACCTTGGTGAGTGATTATAATATGTGGGAGACAGAGAGGCAGTGTTACCCTGAAACAGTCTCTGGAAGGAAAATGAGGACTGACAACATCTCCTCGTGGTAGATGATTTCTTTTTTTCCTCTGTCTCTCTATTCCTGTTAGGACATTGAGTCCTTGTAAGAACGAAAATAAAAGAACACACACACACAAAGTGGAGGGTTCACCTTGCTCTTACAGCTGGTGGCAACAAGGCATCTTCTCTTTCGTGTTCTCGCGGATCTGAAGTCTACATCACTGCACTCAGCACTTCCTGCTGCTGATGCTTTGATAAGCTGCTCAGTCTTTTGCCTCTGCTTTGCTGGCTTTGGAAATTCTGTGTTGAAGTGGCTCCGACTCTGTTTCTTTATTTTATCTCTATTGTCGAGAAAGGCTCTTGGATGTTGGACCAATTTTGAGGCTGTTGATGTTCCTTTCTGAAGCTGACTGTAGTACATTTTGTCCAATATGTTTTCTGTGTCACAGATTAGTAAATAAAGGTCAGATTGCAGATTGGCATAAAAATGTTCCACACGTGTCCAAGAGGAAAAACAGTGTTATTTGTCAGAGGGCCTATTTGTCTGGATTTAAATGATATTTCTAATTTTCCTCCAGCGTACACTAAAAATACTGCTACAATGAGGCCAAGTATTACTTTTTCTTACTTATCACTTATTACTCTGCTCTTTCATCAACCAATTACAGGTTCACCATTATTGTTTTAGTGTTAGTCCATACAAGGTGCCCACTTAAAGTAACTGCTCAACAATAAAACTTTGAGATGACTTGCCTTTGTGACTTTTATCTGTGTGTATGGCAGTGTCAGAGGGTGTGAAAACTGTTCCTGGAGCTTGTCTTTCATCTGATTTGGACACTCAGACAGACCAGACCCCCTCAGACTCCAGTGACATAAAACTAAAAGATGTAAGTATTCGGTCCTACTTCAAAAACTTGCTCATTTCCTATGTTAATGCCACTGTTTTTAGATTGATGAGTAATGTTTAATGGTAAGATTAAAACAAAAACCAAGTTGTAGCCCTAGCTGCTCTTGTTTATACATCTGATGTAACACAGTAGTAATGTTAGACAGTATGAACATCAAAGAGCTTTTAACCTTTAAAAATCATCAGGACCCATTATTCTAAAGCAGGGGTCCACAATCCCAGTCCACGAGGGCCGGTGTCCCTGCAAGTTTTAGATGTGTCCTTGATCCATCACAGCTGATTTAAATAGATAAATTACCTTCTCAACATGTCTTGAAGTTCTCCAGAGGCCTGGTAATGAACTAATCATGTGATTCAGGTGTGTTGACCCAGGGTGAGATCTAAAACCTGCAGGGACACTGGCCCTCGTGGACTGGGAATGGGGACCCCTGTTAAAGTATCCTTTTATCTATTAAATATCCAGAAATAGCATAGACTGGAAAATGCATAGACTTCTGTTAAGTAAGGTAACTATACAGAGTTTTGCAAAGTCATACCCCAAAAGCTCATTACGAGGTCGCAAGAAGCCCGGTCTTTTGTGCTGAAACACATTTTGCCTGGGCTAGTTACAGCTATACATTAATATTTATAGTCTGGTATACAAGTGTTGCTAGTATTAGTACTGTTATGTAATCTAGCTTTGGTGTTTCTGTGGTTTCATAGAAAAAACCCTCAGCTATTCTATGATATAGCTTTTCAATATGTTGTTTTTTGAGATTCAGTAAACAACATATTGAATATTTGACTGCTCTTAGGAAGATAGAACAAGACTTGAGGATAGTCTTGTAGGAAGAAAGTCAGCATGTCTGTTCTAATAGCGACAGGCTGAATTAAATTAAAGTATTGAGTCAAGGGCGAGGGCTGTGAGTCAGTCAAAAATGGTCCATCTTCTTTGGAGCATGAACCTTCTTCTTGTCAAATCATAAAGGGACTGCATTTTTATAGCTGAGGTGCCAGAAATCTGCCCAGATTCTGAAAGATTTTGAGTGGAAAGTCGACATTTTGTCACTATTGTGTGTCGTTGAAAGACTCTGCTTCTCTGTTTTGTTTTTAGCAATGATGCTGTGTGTGCCTTGTGGCCCATGTGAAATTCTAGACTTTTTCAGGGTTCATTACATCTCTCCGGTGGGGGGTTAATGGTGCATCACCTCTCCCTCTGCTATTATTGCGACTGTGTGTGTTGCGTGCGCCTGCATGCCCTCGGCTCGATCGTTGTCATTTTGACTGATATTTTCACATTGTGTGGTTGAAGGCTGGTGTCTTAAATGGCAGATTATCCATCAAACTATCATGATGCCACAGTACCAAGGCACTTGCTGCATCAGTGGTTTATTACTCCTTTTCGTTTATTACGCTCTCACCACCTTGACAGTTTGCCTTCACTGTATGTACATGAGTGTATGCCTGCATACCTTTTAATGTTACATAACTGCACCACAGCTTTCACTTTCTCCTTCATGTACAGGAATACCTTTGTGTCATCAGGTAAAACTAAACTTTTGTCAGTATAAAGATGTGTAACTACACATTTCATGTAAGAGAAGTGCAGTATCAACAGTATGTCTGTCCATGTTCAGGTACGTGGGGGAGAGATCGAGCCATTTGAAAGTGTCAAACTGGAAATTATTTTCACTCCAACCATTCCAGGAGAGACCAGACTGGACTTCTCCTTTAAATTCTCTGATAAAACCAGCAAACCAGTAAGAAACAGCTTGTTTTTAGTCTTGTGAATTACTTAGGGAGCACACACATTTTTAGGTTACAAAGCCATAGAGTAAATGAATCAAATGATATGTTTAGTGCACGTGACTGAGGACTCATTCAAACAGATACCCATCCATGTGAGAGGTGTGGCAGTCAGCATGCCTGTATGGGTACTTCAGCCCAACATTGACCTAAAGATCTGCATGTTTGACCGCCTTTATCAAGACACCATCATGGTCCAAAGCAGGTAAGTCCCAGAGCCTGAGATGGTTGTAATCCTTCTCATCTGGTCAAGCTGATGTCCAGCTGTTTCACATTTAGAAGGAGCTCGTTACTTTGTTTCAGAAGATCTACACATCAACCTCTTATGCACAAGTGACAGTTTATTACAGTTTGTTGAATGCTTACACAATGTAGTGGTCTTTAACACTAAGTATTGGAACAAAGTGTATAAAACCATTCGTTATCACTAGTTTCCAAGGTGATTTGCATCTGAAGTTAAAACAGTGACCAATTCAGAATTCATTAGATTTACATTACATCTTACTTCTACGTGTATTTTAAAAAAAAAAAAGCACAAAAAAAACAACACATTTTTTGTTTTTTGTTTGCAAAAAAAAAAAAAAACTTAGCTACAACTTGCCCCACTCTTGTAAGAATTAACAAGGAAATGTAGTAGTTATATAACTGAATACATTTTTTAAAGGATAATAATATTCAGTTAAGTATAGGACATCTCAAATAGTTTTGTATCTGAGACATTTAATGTTTATAGAAAACTAAAGCACCCTTGTATCCATATCTTTGTAATAATCATCAGCGTTATGTGTTGTATTGCTAACAAGGCATGCTATTCTGCATGACCAATGACAGCTAGAGTCTCAAGAAAATTTAAGTGTAACAGAGTTGTGAAGCTGACCTCAGCGTGGGATAAACAATGGCTTTTACCCTTCAGTCATAAAAGGCTGGTGTGTGTGTGTGTGTGTGTGTGTGTGTGTAATACTAGTTTAAGTCATTTTAATTACATGAGACTAAAGCCTAAACACTGTGTGAACAGTGTATAACAATAATATGACAGATTTAGACATGCAATGGTAATATGACAATATAAGGTACCTGTCTCTGGGTAAAGTGCAATATGAAACAACTTAGTACCATGTTTGTATGCATGTCAGTTAAGAGTGTTATTATAATAGCCACTTTTGTAGACATTTAACCAACGCAACATTATGCAACAGGTGGCCTGTTAAAGCGTCTTCATCACAATAAAATGTCTAATTTGGTAGAAAGACTATATAGATAGCCATGACAGCATATGGCAGAGAAACAGATTATGCTCTGTTCCAGTATGTGATGCTTGTTTAACATTACGGTGGCATTTAATACATAGAGGGAAAGATCTGTGTTTCTTTCTTTAGACGTTTTTCAAATATATGCCCAGACTGATAAAAAAAAAAGCAAGTGGAATTTATCTTTTTGAAAGTCAGTGGATGCACTAAAAGTATATGAGAACATATAAGCACATAGCTGTCTTTGTAAGAGCTGTGCAAAGTCAGTGTGATGTGAACCAATGCTTTTCTCTGTACTGCAGCGTATTACTGTGAAAATTGCCTAATGCACAGCCAGTAGACATGTGTTTCTAGGAAACAAGTCATGCAAAAAGAAGTACACTGCCCGGGTTTACAAAAACAACATAACTTCAGTAAATTCATAAACACCAAATCCTAAAAAGTGGTTGTCCCCTCGGTGTTTTACAAAATACATACAAGAGTGAGGCCAGCAGGGTAATGATTTTTACTAAATAACCCTTTCATCCACCCAGCCCATATAAGTCTCTTAACTGTTGCCTATATTGTTAGAATATTATTTTAACTGAAGGAATGAAATGCATCTTAAAGTTTTTATTTTTAACAAGATATACGAAACCCTCAACCTAGAAATGAGTGGTGCATGTCATATTCCCATTTTATTTGTTGCTATGCTCAGAAACATCCTTGAAATAGAGTTTGGAAAGTGGCGTGGACTGCTGATGTAGCATGCTGGCTTATCTGCTGAATGCACTACTAAAACTGCCTCATATACTCAGTCTCTGCCAAAACAGACATTTTCACAGCAAAACGGCTCAAGGAAATCCCTTAAAATTGACAGGGCCCGCTTACTTTTCAATCCAACATCAAACTCTCCGCCTAACTACGCTTACAGCCAAGTAGCGCTTTGAGACATTTAACAATTCAATGCGTGGATGAAATATAATAGAGATGAATTAACAGATAAATGTTCCTAAACAAAGCATGGCATCGCCACAGTCCTCTTTGACCGATACTGTAGCATAGAACAGAAGTAAATCCTCTTTGATTATGGATGTGATGCATTATGATGAGCACACGAGGTTAGGAATACACCAGGGGCAGTAACATTTGCAGCAGTGAGGTCCATCACCTAGCCAGTCATTGTGTCACATCATGTGGGGGAGGTAGTGCATGTGTGGGGGTGGGGGATTTGTGACAACTGCCATCTGGTGCACTGGCACACCAGCACATGTGACAACATGACGATGACAGTGTCAGTGTGAAGTGCAGCTTTTAAAGTTAAAAAAAAAATGCTAATGCTTGCACCAGCAAACCGTGCAATATGTCACTCTGCCTCCAAGACAATAATTTGAACACAAAATAGCTTGGCAGGCTTTTGGGGGGAAAACAATAGGAGAGCTGCTGCTTTCATCATGGAATTTGTCACTTTTTTTTTCTTTAAGTAGTTAGTAGATATCCCACAAGTCCTCCCAAGTTTGTGACAGATTTTTTAAGAGAAAAGCACAAAGCATAATTGAATATGTCCATCTTGTCTGTGAGCCAGTGATTGGAATATCACTCCTACTAATTGAAAGTATTTTTTTAGGAAGCTTTAAAATGTGCAGTGTTTGACTTTGGCTTGTGAGCCGGTGATTGGAATACTCTGAACACAGTTGGCAGGGTGTTTTCTTTTTTAATATTTCAAACACTCAGCCCGGACTTTCAAATACTCCTTTGCTGGCACCAGATGGGGAGTTGAGCGTTCCTGCCCAAACCCAGCCACAAAAACACAACCACCCTGCTTCTTTATTTCACAAAGCCTTCTGTCCTTGATTTTTCTCCCTTTTCTATATTTCTAATGCGCCAACTGTACCTTATCTTAGTCTCAGTCTGAGACCTGTTTAGTTTGGCCTGAGGAATGAGATCAAGTTAACCTTTTTTCTTTACTTTTTACGTGAAAATAGCAACATACAGTAAATACTTATAAAGAAAACAGTTCTTCTGGCAGGTTAGTTTTATTTATATATATTATGTGGGATAAAAGGAGACAGTGCCGCATTATGGGGACAGTTGCCTAGAGCGCTTGCCATGAAGACTTGGTCTCCCATGGGGCTTTGGGGTACATGTGGAGTATGCAAGCACAGCCACCTGTCTCTTTTAAGAAAAGGCAGAGCCACTGCTGCAGCCGTGGGCACTCGGAGTCCAGGCACTTGGTTATTCAGCACTCTATGTAGACTCAGCATGAGTAACCTCTCTGCAACATGACCTGATATCATTCCCACTAAACCTTGATGATTGTAATGAGTAGCATTATTATGTGGCGCTAATAAAAGAAAGTTTAACTTTTTAGGACTATTTTTACGGAGCCCCCAAAGGGTCACAGTGGGAGTTTTTTTTACAGACGTTTCATAGCCTGCTGGAGCTTCTGTGAATCACTCAGGCAGTAAAAGGTTGTGTTTTTATGTTGCCTCTCTTTGCTGCATTATTCTTGATAAGAGACATGAGCTCTTTTGTCCATTTGCCTAACCTAGCATTTACTTAATGTTTTTGGCACTGAAGAGTAGAAACTGATGTTAAATATAGTGAAAGAACGTGAAAAAAGTTACTAGCTAGATTCATTTATATAATAACTGCCTAAAACTAGCCCAGGCAGGCATCCAACTGCAAGTAGTTCCAGTGATTTTTATTTAATTTGTTATAAAGAATGGATTATTGTTAAACCCACAGCACATGCATGAGACCACCTGCATAAACTAAACCAAACCCAGAGGAAATATCATATCTATAGTTATATGTTATATATTGATTGATTGATTGAATCTTTATTTTGAACATGTTAAAAAAGTACAACAACATAGAATTAAAAGAGACAAATAAACAAAGCAAAACAAAAAGAAAACGAGCAACCACAACTACAAATAACTTTTATGTTCAAAAAGGAGCAGGAAGAAGCATAAGCTTATTTAATCCCACCCCTTTTCCACTATCTAGTAATCTATAGACTACAGAAATACCTCCTTGCAATTACATTATATGTCATGTGCATTTATTTATTTATTTTTTAATTATTATTCTTTTTTTTTTCTTTTTTTAAAAAAAATATATATACATATATGTTTCTAACTATCCATACATACGTATAGACACATACGCACATATACACATTTTCAATAACCCCATTAACACCTCAAAGGATACACAACCTACAAATATATATATATACCCATACCAACATACCCGTGCACCCGTACACACATGAAAATATTAGACAAGAACACCCTATCAAATCTCTACCTCTTCCCTGTACCCTGTAAAAACCATCTCCTTAAACCGCTTTTTAAACTGCGCCATGCTCGGACATTGCTTTATATCTTTACTTAGTCTGTTCCACAGCTTCACTCCACACACAGAGATGCAAAAACTTTTTAATGTTGTACGGATACGAGGATGTTTTAAATTTAATTCCCCCCTCAAATTGTATCCCCGTTCCCTTTTAGAAAACATTTTTAGAATATTGTCAGGAAGCAGGTTATTTATTGCTTTATATATAATTTGTGCAGTGAGAAAATGAACCAGATCTGTGAATTTTAGAATTTTTGATTTTAAGAATAGTGGATTTGTATGATCTCTGTAACCAGTTTTATGGATTATCCTTATGGCCCATTTTTGTAATATAAAGATTGATGATAGTGAACATTTGTAAGTATTGCCCCACACCTCTGCACAGTAACTCAAATACGGTGCAATCGGGGAACAATAGAGAATGTGGAGTGATTTGTGGTCCAGAATGTGTTCTACTTTACTCAAGATTGAGACACTTCTTGAAATTTTGTTATGTATATGATTTATATGAGACTTCCAGTTTAATTTATCATCTATAATCACACCAAGAAACTTATGTTCAAGTACTCTTTCAATTTCCACACCACCTATATATATCTGCACTTGTGCATTTTTAAGGGAATTCCCAAATAAGATTATTTTTGTTTTACTTAGATTTAGCGATAGTTTGTTCCTGTTAAACCATTTTTTAATTTTGCACATTTCTGAAGTAATTGTATCCAGCAGCTCCTTTAGATTCCCTCCAGAACAAAAAATATTTGTGTCATCTGCAAATAATGCTAATTTTAATATATCAGATGCCTTACAAATTTCATTTATATAAATAATAAATAATTTTGGACCCAGTACAGAGCCTTGTGGAACACCACAAGCAATGTCCAAGCATGATGAGGAATGGACACCCAGCTTCACAAATTGTTTCCTGTCACTTAAATAATTTTTCACCCATTGCAGTACAACCCCCCTGATCCCGTACCGTTCCAGTTTATTAATTAATATGTCATGATTGATTGTGTTGAATGCTTTCTTGAGATCCAGAAATACTCCAGCTGCATACTGTTTCTGATCTATAGCATTCGTAATCTCCTCAATTGATTCGATTAATGCCAGAGATGTTGATCTTTTTGATCTGAATCCATATTGACTGTCAGAGAGTAATTTATATTTATCTAAGAATTTGTCTAATCGTTTATTAAACAGGTTTTCTAGGATTTTGGAGAATTGTGGGAGTAAAGAAACAGGCCTGTAATTTGTGAAGTGGCATCTATCCCCAGTTTTATACAGCGGCACAACTTTAGCTATTTTCATTTTGTTTGGCACTTTTCCCGTCTGAAATGATAAGTTGCAAATATATGTTAGAGGTCCTACAATTCCTACAATGACCTTCTTGACGATTTTCATGTCAATATCATTATAATCAGTTTATGTTTTATATTTACACATGTGTACAATGTCAATTATTTCTTTTTCCTCCACTGATGTGAGGAACATTGAGTTAGGGTTCCTATCAATCAGGTTTTCACTACAGTCTACTGATGGCAGTGACTCAGGAATTTGTTCTGCCAGTTTTGGTCCAATATTTACAAAATAATGATTAAAGCTGTTGACCTTATCAGCAGTGTTTTCCATAATATTGCCATTGTCGATAAAGTATTGAGGATAACTTTGCTGTCCAGATTTATTTTTAATGATACCATTTAAAACATCCCATATTCCCTTCATATTATGTTTATTGTTGTTCAATATTTTACTATAATACTCCTTTCTACATACACGTATAATATTGGTCAACTTATTTTTGTATTTTTTATATTTATTTTCAGCATCTTTTGTTCGTTGTTTTAGGAATTCCCTATAGAGTGTATTTTTCTTTTTACATGCATTTTGTAAACCCTTAGTGATCCATGGTCTATCTGAATATTTGTGCTTTCTGTTGTATTTTATTGTTGGACAGTTTTTATCGTACAATTCCATGAATATTCTTAAAAATATGCCATATGCAATATCAATATCAGTTTCTTTGTACACATTGTCCCAGTCCTGATTTAATAGATCATTCTTAAGTGCATTCATAGTTTCTTCTGTCCTTACACGTCTGTATCTCAGTAGTTCTTCATGCTGATTTTTCTTATAATTAGTGTCATAAACTGCAAAAACTGGTAGGTGATCACTGATGTCATTAATTAATATTCCGCTCACAATGTTATTTTCCATATTGTTAGTGAAAATATTGTCAAGTAAGGTGGCACAATGTGGTGTAATTCTGCTAGGCCTGGTTATTTTAGGATGTAAACTCAAACTGTACATAGTGTTTAGGAATTCGTCGGTCATTTTATGCTTTTTCGGATTCAACAGGTCAATATTAAAATCACCACAGATAAACATAACTTTTTGATTTGTTTTAGAGAACATTTCCTCTATGAAGTCATTAAATACTTGAATACTAGAGCCAGGTGTTCTATATATACAGCTAATTATTACATTTTTCTCTTTTTCCTTATAAATTTCAATTGTTATACATTCTAATAAATTATCAATTACAGTTGTCATGCTTTCTACCACCTTGTAATTTAGGTTTTTATCCACATACACAGCTACTCCCCCTCCACTCTTGTTCCTTCTATTTACAAAATTCACTTCATATCCCTCCAGTCCAAAGTCCAGTCCTTTCTCTGCATTGATCCATGTTTCAGAAATGGCAATAATTCCAAATGGATTTGTCAACTCATTTAGATATTCCTTTATATTGTTGAAGTTGGCATACAGACTTCTGCTATTAAAATGGATTATTGATAATTTATTTTCCGTGTTGATGGTGTGCTTAAACTGTTCATCAGTGAAGTAGCAGCAGTTACTGCTGATGTTGTAGAAGAAGTTATTTTCCGGGTCTATATCCTTTTCTAAGTCTAGAACATTATGGTCTGTGTATCGAAATGTTTTCAGTTCCAGATTATCATAAAGAGAATTCCAATGAGTTATATTGATATTGTTGTCGGATGCAGATGAAGTTCTTTTGGACTGTGCCATGTGTTGTGTTGTGTGTCACGTCACATGTGTATTCATACCTCCAGAGTAAGTTGAACCTCAGTATTTGTCCAGCTCCTCCATATTTCTGATGACCAACACTTTGGCTTGTTCCGGTGTTCCATTGAGTTTAATGAATACTTTGCAGTTGGTGGTCCATGTATTTTGAATTTTTCCCTGTTTCTTCAAGTAACGTGCTTTCCTGGCAATGTCCGCATTTCTTTTTATCAGATGTTCATTCATGAATCCATCGGATCCTTTCAGTTTCTTTCCTTGTTTTAACAGTGCTGTTTTGTGTTTTCTGTTTGCAAATCTCACAATGATGGCTGGTTTGTCACTTTCATTTTTTCGGGGTAGAGGGTGGCAAGCCTCAATGTTGTTATAATCCACTTCCACACCTTTGGACCGTAGAAAGGTAACCACTTGATGCTCCGTGGAGTTGACATCTTCCTCTCCTGGCCCTCCTACATTGTCGGCGGCGACCGCCCGGGCGTATGACCGGGGTTTGATGCGAAGCCCCGTGATGATGACATCGTTCATCCGGGTGTACTGCTCCAAATCCGCCACTCTGTTCTCCAGGTACGCCAGCCGCCGATCCTTCTCGGCGTTCTGGATGCGGAGAGCCTTAACTTCCTCGACCAGGTCCAGGATGGCTTTCTGCTGTAGTTTGACAGTAGAAATCTCCTCTGTCATAAACTCCAGCGACTTCTTAATATCGTCACCTTCCTCGGCTGACAGAACTTTTTTCGGGCCCATGCTTGTAGCGTTGCCGTGACGACCGGCTAGCTAGTCGATGCTAGCGTCCTTCCTCTCTCTCGCCGCTACGGTTCAAAAACATCAACTTCTGAGTTTTCGAGAGGTCCCAAATGACGAGCCACCACTTCTGGACGGTTTCCCACACACGCTCTCTAAGTTTAGTATCCGCGGAGAGCTGCCGTTTTCAGGATATATGTTACGTTTGTCAACGTTTCTGCTCAGAGGACCTATTTAACACTATTTTCACTTTATCTTCACTCTGGTGATGTTGTTTGATAGTGTGGAGGTTAGGTCTGTGCGTCAAGTTCTTTCACGCAAAAAGGGAATGCCGTTTTGTTATGGACCTTCCTTCACTTCTTCAAACTGTTGTACATATTTAAAATTGATCATGTGCATCTTAAAGTTGGTGTTATGTAATTGTTTTGAGGATTTACTTGAAGCCAAATAACCTTTACTTCTTTTTTGCCTAAAATATCACTGCATTACACAGTATTAATACTTCTGTGGACTTCCACTAAGCATTGCTTCAAAAATGAACTGGTCACTGCCTGCCAGTAAAATCAAGACAGGTTGAGTTAAATGCCCATGTTAATTAAAATGCCTAATTACCCTAAATTGTTATGTATCCATGATTATGCCTCTGCCAGCAATTTGAAGGCTGTCATTTAGCTGGCATAAAGATAGCAACTTAATATCCCCCAAGTGTCCCTGTGAGTCCTTGCCTCGGGGAAACAACCATCTGGCTGACCTTCCTATTCAAAGTGGGCCAGTTCTTTTGAGAGGAGAATCAAATAATGACGGGTCCCTCAGTCTATTTGGCCACAGCTCGCTAAAGGCTCACCTTTGTGTCTTTTGAAGATGAAAGCAAGCACAACAAAATGTTATGTATACATGTGTCACCTCCAGCAAACTGTGTTTTTAGCTTGACTGTACTGTCATTGTTTTTTGAAGGTGTGGGCTGTATTGGATGTGTTGGAGAAATTCCCAAGGTGACGAGCCATTTATATCACAAGCCTCAGCTATAACTGAGGCTTGCAGCCACGGGCACAACCATCTGTTGAAGCTTGTGGAAATTAGGTCACTTAAATTATACTGATTTGGGGTAGATTTCTCCATAAAAGACATTTTCTGTGGGTGTCACTGAGACCAAATTCTTTCAGTAGCTACCTGCTGAGTCCTCAAAGGATAGCAGGTTTAAACAGGGTTTCATCATACTTTTGGTTATTACACTTGAAAGAGCTAAAAAAAAAAAAAAAAAAAAAAGGGACTTATTTGGAGGCATATTTGTCTGAGGAATCCAAAAACTAGAAGTTATAAAATTACCTGACAAACTTTACATTAACAGACTATACAATACAATCTGGATTCCTTATTATGATCAGCCCAGCCTAGTCTTTAACTTCAGTTTTAATTCATCTGACACCAAAATCATACAGGATATCTCAGTGCAATTCACTCCATTTTTTAGAGAAAAACCCAACAATTCCCCTTTGAGCAACCACTTGGTGACAGTGTGAAGACAAAAAGAATCTAACTTTTAACTAAAAAATGAATTAACCTCAAACAGAAGAAGTTTTAGGGCGAAATGTATAATATATGTACATTTCATTGCCATACAATAAGTAAGCTACCCTTCATTTAACAATTAACTTGAGAAAGTTAATGAGAAACAGGGAGTGTTGGGGAGGACTGAACCAATAAGCTCAACTCACTTCTGCTCATTATTAATTTTACCTCTTTATGAGCTTTTTAATGTGGTCCTCCACAACAGCCCCTGCTTCTTATGTGGACACTCAGACAGTTAATTGTCCATCCTGAGTATTTAACATCTGAGATCCACTTCAGATAATGTGGAACGGCCATCTTTACCTTTATGTCAGTAAAATAAAGTATTCTTGTATATTGTTGCCTGTGTTTTATATATCATGGATTATGTATTTATATGTATATTTTTTTGCATGGCAGAGCCAGCACAGCTTTGAAACTGACCTTTGAGGTATGTCAGGACATGAGGAAGCACATGGAGATCCTACCAAAGACCGGCTTCATCCAGGCTCAATCAAGCTTTAGTGCCCAACTGAAGTTCATCCCAAGGTAAGGAAGGACACACAGAGGATGCAATGATAATGGAACCACTGGAGCAGTGATAATCTTATTTTAGAATAACCTTGTTAAGATTCTATCAGCCTTCTATGAAAGTGCAAACTGTTTCACCCCAAAGAGAAGTTGTAATATATTTTTCATCCTGGCTTACAGTTTTGTGTAATCTGCTTCTTAAAAAGGGTAAACAGTTTTTCTGTGGAAGAACTGCTGTAGATTATGTACGCTGCACACTTAATGTTTTTAAAAAAAGCAGGTGATTATAGTAAAGAAGAAATCGATACACTGTTATGACAGGACAGTTCATGTTCATTTTAAAAGCTTCTAAGAACAAAAACTACAACTGTTAACTTAGCTAACTTATCATATTAGCCTACTGTTGGTGTTAGCTATTTTGCACATACAAAAACAGTTCAACAAAACTCAACATGCATATCAATTTCTGTGAACCAGATAAATCTTATTACTTAATACTGCTTTACCTGTTTAGCTGATATCCTTCTACTTATGCCCACTGACTAGGGATTATAGAAAGCTAGATCACAGGTTGTTGAAGTGAACAATGTTAACAGTGCTCTCTTGCTCTCCAGGCTGCAAAGTGGGAAATAAACTACCTGTTTTCTCTCACTCTGTTTTATCAACTACTATCCATGTACCTTGGGCAACTTAGCTTCCATCTGTGCCTCGCAGTCAGTGCTATAGTGGATTAATGTGCACTACAATTATTAAGTATAACACAGCCCACCATCTCAACCCTCATTTGCCAGCTTAAGCCGCCTGGGTTAATAGCTTTTGTGGCGGAAAACAATGAGCAAAATAGTTAAAGAAGCTGTGATGAGCACTCACTGCGTCGATTTTACACAAAAATTTATGCTAGCTTTCTTTTTGTCTATAAATCGTGTTTCCCTGTGTTGTGACTGGCTACAGAAATCTGTTGTAATATCGTTACTAGTTTACTACAACGCTTTTATGACACAATTCCCTTTTCCAAAGCAAGTAAGCGGAGGAGTCTTACAGAGTTACAAAAGGCAACAATCTGAAGCCTGTCAGCAGCCAGCAGGTCTAAAAGAGTTTCTACAACACACCTGCCCTCTAATCACAGGGGCATGAAGGCTTGTGATAATGGTTTCTAATGACTTTGAAGGATGTGGTAATTCTTTCAAGAACAATACAGGCTCTATATTTAGATGGAGAGGCAGGAGCTGAACTGTGGTTTGAATGCTAGGAGAGCGGACAAGGGGACCCTCAGGGCAAATATGAGAGGCGTGCGGTAAAAACTCTGTGTGGGTGTCAGTATTCTTCTGCCCACACTCCTTTTTTTTCTCGTTTCACAGTTCAACAGCCTTGCGTATTGATAACTGAAAAGACATTTGTGTATGCATAAATAAATAAATAACAGGAGGTCATTTTCGTTGCAGATGACAAAAGTTAAGGGCATGCAGTGGTCATCGTACAGTAGGGTGGCAGTAGAGGAAAGTGGGAAAATGTCAGTAATCTGGCTTAGCGAATCAGCAGAGGTTTTAATGCGAGGATTAGAGTCCAGCTTTACTTGTGCTGCTGCTGAGATGGTGCATCCTTCATGAGCACTAACACAACTACAGCTTCACCCCCTCCCTACTCTCTGTATCACACTTCATCACTCCATCTCTCTCTCTCTCTCTGTCTCTCTCTCCTGCTTCTGTGGCGTCTTCTCCCACTCGCTCACACATACTTCTCTTTTTCCTGGCCTATCACCTCTGTGCTTAATTATACTTCTTTCTCTTTGGGTTTTTCTCTCTCTCTGCAGTCCTCTGTTTCTGTGCTCTTTCACTTCTCCAGCTCTAACTCTGCATTTATTCTGCCTCTTTTTGTTAGTATCAAGCTCCTCTCATCCCTCAATGCATTCACGATTCACCACTGCTTATATGATGGTCCTGAATCTGCTTATATAACCTAAGACACCAGACATAGATCCCTGTGCTCTGAGTGGACAACACTGTTTTCACTGTTCTCTTAGTGGTAAATCTTGTTTATTTGTAGATTGTAGATCTATTATTAGAATATTAAGCTCAGCACGGTAAATTCTGAGAACAGAATATCACTAAGTGTAAGTCTGGCATTAAATAGTTTTGCTGTGTTGCTTCATTTTTCAGTCTAACATCGTGTGTTTATTATCCTTATTTTCTCTCAGGTAATTATGTCACAGTCTGACACAGACTGTATATTAACAAGATAATATAGATCCTGTTTAGAATCAGTTCTAAATGTGATTATTTATTATTTTTGTCAAGAAAAAAGGTATATGATCACAGATCAAGACAAAATGAATACACCTTTTACTGAATGTACACTTGTATTATGTCATTGATAGGTAGCAGATAGCTAATGGTATGTACATTTTTTAAGATTTTGCTGCATGGCCAAAACCTGACTGCCAGCTGTATACAAGGCATGTTGTATCGTTTTTTGTAGCAAGAGTGTGGTGCAATTGGAAGCGGCAGTTTCAACCAAGTGGCCTCAGTTAGTTGTTTTTTTACAGATCTAACAAGGACATGTTTGGTATAATGTGCAAGTAGATTGCAAGTTGAGTGAAGTACAAAAACAATTTGTGGCTCTAACCCTAAGTGTCACGGTCTGCTAGCCAGACCGTGGGGATATGGGGAAAGAGGACCCAGGCGCAGAGCTCTGTGTGCAAACAGTGCGTTTATTTACATTGAGAGCTGTAAACACAATAAATCCCAGTTGCTCCCTTGACTCCCGTGTGTGTGTGTGTGCTCCCCTCCGACGTCTGTGCTCGTGCTCCCTGCTGTTGTGTTCTCGCACACCCCGTGCGTGCTGCCGTTCTGGTCCACTCTTCCACCTGCGGGAAAACCACAGAAACAGCCGTCAACACCAACCCTGGCAGGCATACACGAACTGCACCGTCGTACGCTGACACACACTAACTTGAGAAGACAACTCAATGATCCCACGCCGGTGGGAGCTCCAACACTCTCCTAAGTAGCTCCCCCTACGAGCCCTGATCACCAACAGGTGTGTGGCAGGTGTGGCCAGTCCTCCTGCAGGGCCACACCCATCAGGCCTGCATGTGGCTGTCCTCCATCCTCCAGCCACACCCGCAGACACACATGTACACACCCACACCCTGCCTATACATATAATGAGTGGAACACAGAATAACACAGCATAGTGCACAAAAACACACATCCCCAAATAATAACAATAATAATAATAATGATAATAACATACAACAGTCAAAACTGCTCACGGACCCCCGAGTCCTCCAGAGCTGGGTCCGTGAGTTTCATTCCAAGTAGCAAAAAAAGCACCTTAAAAAGTCTTAAATCTAATATGTAGGAACCCTACTTATGATCAGATCAATCAAAAATCTTAATGAG
Source organism: Neolamprologus brichardi (assembly GCF_056152115.1). NCBI lineage: Eukaryota > Metazoa > Chordata > Actinopteri > Cichliformes > Cichlidae > Neolamprologus > Neolamprologus brichardi. Next base: position 9,979,188 of record NC_142123.1, read on the forward strand.
GTGTTGTGAGACATATTTGGACACATCTCTTTTTGTAGTGTGAACTGTACTGTGCCATGATGTGTTGCCAACAAGGACATATCAGGAAAATATCCCGTTTTTTTTTTTTTGCCATGTGTCACAAAAAGACCTTGTCCTGACAATCTCAGCAGTTGGAATATATGTTTATTAGTGCTTAGCCCTTACTAAACAAATCTGGAGCTTGACCAGTGACAGATGGACGAAGGGCTGTGCGTGGAGGCCCTTTGAACTTTCACTGGAAGTGACATAGACAGACTGAACACGAGTAGTCAGTTGGACACCTTGGACACACGTGGTAGACGCAGGTGGAAACAGAGATATGTCTCACTTCCACTTGTGAGCTAAATGCATGAAATACAATTTTAAACTGAGTGTTTAAGGGTTTTGTATGTATCTTCAAAACACCAGTGAGTTTTATTAAACGATGATCTGGGTTTTTAAAAGATTAGCAGGGGTTTATGTCTCTCAAAGACATAAACCCGTTCTGTAGGTAAGTATGGTCTCAAAAGGTAGATTTTAATTCTCCTTTAAGATACCCCAAGGACCCAAACAGTGTCCTTCATCCACAGCAGAAACTCACATGATTGGATGGAAAACAAGTATGTTTCCAGCATGTCATCAAGCTGTGTCCCTGTATGTGTCATCTCTGTCATGGTTGGATCTCGCCTCCCAATCTGTTGATTTTTGGTAGGTTTGCTTTTGTGTTATGCAGTGGCGGTGTGTCATTTAAGATGGCATTGCCAATTCCTTCAGCCAGGGATTATCATTGGATTTCCAAGTCCTCATTAGAAGCACTGCTTTCACTCACTGTCTAATCCGCGCACACACTCACACACTGTTAAATCTGGATTCACAAATGACTCATAGCTTTCATTCTTTATACAGGTGTTTCCTTCTTGCCTCCCCTCCTCAGGCTTTTGGGAGAGGGTGAGCACATTCTTGCTTCCTGCTCCGAGGGATTGTGCTTAGCCTGCCCACATCATTCAGCATCTCTTCTTGCTTCAGCCCTCGCTGCCTGTCTTCCTCCACCTTTATTTGTCACATCTAGCCCACTCACTCTTTTGCCTCACATTCTTCCATGTGCAGCATAATCCCCTCTGTACTGTACTAAATCTAATGGTTCACATGTTTGTGATCCCGCTCGATGAAGAGGAATGCTGCTCGTTTGAATTCAGATGGACGCTGACGGAATCAGAGTGATTGCCATTTTGTTTCGTGACATTTGTGCCGCCCGATATTCGGTTCGTGTTAGCTCATTTCTGTTCGGCGGAGGGTTGTTTAGTCTTTTTACTTTGTCATTTACTGCCAGCACAAAAGCTACAATCACAATTGCTTTGAATTTGAGAGTTTCCCTGTCTTTTACATATTGTACTTTATTGTAACATACTAAATTTGTCTTGAAACCTTACACGCCGCACCGTTATAAGATGCATTAGCATGCCATGTGAGCTGGCTCTTTTGGTCCTAAATTTTGGCTTCTTCTAAACTCTGTCCCACAGAAAAGGAAAGCACATTCTTAGGTTGTGCCTGTGGAGAATTTCAATCTAACCCAGGGAAATTTGTTTCCCTGTTTTTGCTGATGACGTGATCATTTGAACAGGACTACTCGAATTAGTGGTTTTAGGTGTAATCTCTGAAGAGCAGGCAATGTCTCCAACCCTGGCAGTTCCAGCTGATAAAAGGGAGATTACAAGGATAAATTACTGCAGATTAGACTGAATGGTTCTGCCAGCACTTTAACTGCTAACGCACGACTCTCATCAGAAACGTTCACACTGCAGTGGGTTTCAAGATAACAAGCAAACAAAATAACTTCCGTAACTTATTTCTTTCCCATCATTATGTTTTTTTACTTAATGGTCATTTACTGTAATTCTCGTCCGCCCGTTTTTGCACAGTGAAAAATCCTTAAGCCTCTTAATCTGTAATCCCTTTCATAATCACTTTTTTTAATGGTGAAGAGAAGTCTAAATACGAGTGCAGACTGAAGAGGAATGTATATATTTTCTATGTGAATACATTATTTTTACTCAAGCGAAAGGAAGCGCTGTGTTGTAAGCTCATAAAGTCCCCTGAAAAACAGGCTTCCTTCTGTGTTTTTCCTCCTCACTGTTATAGATTAAAGCTGGTCATTAGAAAAAACACCTGCTGGATTGAACAGGTTATTTCAGTAGTTTCACTTGAAATACTCTGGTTATTTGCATTGCGGCTCGGTAGTTAGAACAACCATTTGAGTTTTACTGCATCTACTAATCTCTGAAGTACCATAAAGGCTATAGAGGAGAATTACTTTTGGACTGTGGATAATCTGGCTGCAGAGAGGAAGAGCACACAAGTAAATCTGTTTAGGACACTGACAAATCTGAAAGCCTATCCATCGACAAAATTCTCCCGAGCATATGGGCCTGGCGACGCCCCACCAGGCTTTTCCACTCTGCCCTGCCAAGCTAATTCAAGAGTGACTCTCCAGCAGCGATTCTATTAGCAGGCAGAACAAGAGTGCTTCCTTAAATACTCCCTCTGCACTCATTGGTCAACCTATGCAGGGGGAAAAAAAGGACTTTGTAATTGCAGAGATTTAATTTTGATGGGTGAGGAGGTGACCTTTGTGGGTTTTGAGTCATGAATGGGGTTGTCGTAGAGCAGTTTCTGGGACGTACGAAATACAAACCTTTCCTCGAACTTGAAGCTGACAGATTTGCTGAAGGCGAGGGTGGTTGTAGTGCTTTGAAAAGACACACTAGCATCTGGGGAGCCTTAAAACCAATGACATTTACAGCATTAGCTCTCAAGCCTTCAACCGGCATTAAGAGTGTAAAGAGGAAAAGACAGAGGGAGGCAGTTGAAAGGAGAGAAAGGGAGGGAAAGCGAGGAATAGCAGAGAAGAAAATTGAAGGATGTTAGGAGAAGGAGACAGGAGGTGGTGGGTGGATCTAAGACACAAACAGCATTTGACATTTGACCACTTTTCTTTTTTTTTACATGCTAATGAATTCTGCATACGTGCATATATGCAGTTTTTTACTGGTGCTAGCACGAGAGCAGCTCTTGACACTGAGGGATATTGAGGGACTGGAGTTTTACATAAGCCTGTGCATGACTACTGGTCCTCTTTGAATCATACTTACGTCTCCCATCACCATGGCTACAACCTACAGTAGTGTGGAGGCGCGCTCTGCATCTCTCTCCTGCTTTCCCCGGCGTGCCGATCCTACAGTCGTGGGTTAAAGTAAAGTAATGGGTCTTCAGGGTCTGAATCTTTCTCTTTCTTTCTTCACCGGCTTGTGGCTTTCGACAGATGGCATTTTTTGTATTTTAACAAAACAAATAAAAACGCATCAAAATCACTGTTGCGATTACCTGTTTGTTTTCAGCCTCTACTTGATGTCTTTGCTCTTTTCTGCTTGTAAACATGAAGATAAAGCTGTTTTTATGACAAATGGCGACTTCCTCACGCCTTCCTTTTTGCTTTCTCACAGACGCTCCCTGTCCAAAGATGCAAAGTTTTTTGACAGTGACACAGGAGTCCTGGAGGTTCCAATGACAGTGCAAGTAGCAGGCCAGGTTTGTGTCATGTTACGCACTATACACGTAAACTGCAGATAAGAGCAATGTGATCCTGAAAGCAGTGGGCTTGAACGTGTAGTGCAGTGCTAGTGTCCTACTTTGTCCTAAACAGAAGCGCAGCTAGCGAAGGTTGTAACCTATTTTGCTTGTAACAAGCTAAAATTATCTCCCGCCCCCAAGGCCCAGTTATTCCATGGACACTAATAAGCCAAGCATAAAGGTTATCCCATATAGTTTTGCTGAAACTGTCTGCAGTAGCACAAAAATGGTAAAGTAGGTTTCAGATGTATTTGTTATCCCCTTCTTTTATTATGGAGCACCTGTTGTGCGCAAAATTTGACTACCTTAAAACCTCTTGCCCACCAGCCAAGGCAGTTGTCATCTTTCTTGATTTCATCACATACATATAGAGCAGTACACATGTTGATGTAGTACTCTGATACTTTAGGTCAGGGGTGTCAAACATAAGGCCCGGCAGCTAGAACTGGCCCAGCAAAGAATCCAATCCAGCCCATTGCAGTGCTTTGGGAAATGTGAAGGAGGGGAGACCTCCCATATGGTAATTGATCCAAAAACATTGTAATTAAGTAAAAGTAAATAAGCAAATGACAGAAAACTTTTTTCATTATCTAAAAGAGAAATTTCTGTATATATTTACAGTGATTTCAGAGTAAAATAAAAAAGAAAGCTTTTTGTTAATTAACTTAGGCAAAAACATGCCAGTGCTTTTTCTGTCATTTTAAACATTTATTTCTTGCAGTTTAAGTCATGCTGACAGATTTCTTTTACTGACTACATCATCTACAAAAACTGACACAAACCATTGAAATTACACTTCTTTTTCTTATATTAGATATCTCACTGATTAAACACGTAGTTAAACATCTTTCAACTTACAGAAAAAAAGTTGGTCCAACCCACTTAAGACCAAAGCAAGCTGTATGTGGCCCACAGTGTAAAATGAGTTTAACATTTCTGCTTCAGGTTCTGCTCTGGCAGCGTGTTTGAACAAATTAATGTTGTTTCTGGGAAATATAGTTGGTTTAGTACATGATTCTACATACTAAGACGGGGATCTCAAACTTAAATGAGCTGTGGGCCACTGCTGGCCCTGTCATCTTACTGAAGGGCCACTTTAGTGTCCATGTAGCACAAAACAAGAAAACACCCACAAATATTTCCGAACATATAGTGTTTTGTTTGTTTATTTTTTCATTTCAAATATTGTATAATAAGACAAAACTGCAAATGTGAACACATTTTTTTTCTCACTCTTAACCAACTGAAGCCTTTCATTGAACTACCAAATAAACACATTGGTACTCTCTTTCTGGCCAGACACGTGGCAGCACTTAAAAACGCAAAATAAAAACGCTAACACAGCCAATCCCTCAACATGTTTGTACTCTCTGCTCATATTTCCTTCATGTTAAATAAGTTTTTGCTTTTTAATGAACTTATTTCTAAGAACTTCAACAACAAACAAATCCACCCTAACAAAAAAAGAAACTTCATGGGCCAAATTGAATTCGATTTTTTTACATCAATATATGGGCCGCAAGTAGGGGTGACGTGGGATGCAAGTGGCCCACGGGCCGCGAGTTTGAGACTCCTGTACTAAGATATCATGAGTGATGCTCGCTACAGACAAGATGCCAGCATCTTATCTATTGCTTGTTTTTTGTAACTTAGTGTGATGCATAAGTGAGACTCAGGTGTCTGTGATTTTGATTTTAAAATCACTTATCTGGCTTTCCTGTGTCTGGTATTTGACTGGATCTCTCGGCCTGTGTTGTCACTCTTTTGGGGGATTGTACTAAGACATTAGTTCATAAATGTATCATTATATATTCACATTAATGCAGCTACTGTTTACAAGGATATAAGTGGAAATTCAAGAGGAAATGAAACTGCAGCTGAATTCCTTCATATCATCAGACAGTGTTTATTAAAAACACAGAGCAGCTGCTTAGACATTCGTGCTGTGCTTTTGCCAGCTTTTTTTCAGTAAATCTAAATCTGGACAGTCTTCTTGCCAAATTGTCACCTTCCTCTACCTCCCCAGCCAGCGACTATTCACTGACTTTACTGGGACGTGGAGAGGAGAGGGCTGGGGCATGGAAGGGGTGTAGCTCTGACGAGAAGCCAAAGAGCGGGCCAGGATGTTCCTGTGATGCACCAAAGCTGTTGCCCCCAGCCCCTAGTCATGAGCTCCTGGCATTACACCATGAAAACACACACACATTCATACATACACCAACTGGTCACCAGACATCACAGCAGCCTGGAAATCAATGGTGCAGTAAACAAGCTCATCTGCTTTATACTGCTGGGGGGAAAAATCCTCAAAACCTGACAAAATTTAACAAAATTGCCTCTTGTCTAGTACAATTCACATGAAGTGAACTTAAATGCTGTCAGAGAATAAGGCTAACGAAGCTAATGAGCTCCAGAACTTAGTTTTTTGCATCGAGGAGCTCCAAACTCATACACATTGATTTGTTCACAAAAACGTGACACCAAATTTTATTTTGAGTGGATCTCAAACACATCACCCTGCCTCCATGAATACTCATTGGAGCATGAAATGTGTATTAATCCACTGCTTAAAATAGTCTCGAACAAATGTTCTGTTTTACTGCTGCCTGAGAAATATTTCCTGTAAAAGCTACAGAGCTCAGCTGTTCATGAAAGAGAAATAAAGACATGACCAGACCTCAAAAATTATAGACTAGGACTTACTAATTGTAAAAAATGTACTTAGGTCGGTGCTTTGTAAAGCCGACTCTGAGCCACAGCCCTGTTTTGGATTGCACACACACACACACACACGCACACAAACATAGACGCAGTTCTATCAGTGCTGGGTAATGAAAAATGACCGAATGCACAAAAATTGCTCGATTCTAGCCATGACTGATGTTAAACATCAATTTGATTCTTTCGATAATTCAACTGCATCTGTCTGTTAATTCACAGACTTGAGAAGTCTTTGTAAATTAAAGCAACATCAGTCTGTAATACGCCCATGTTTATTACTCAGAATATGATAATGTATAATTAAGATTTAAAATGTGATACCAGAACAGTTTTCAGAACAGCCCGTGGAGTTGTATTATATAAGCCAAATTTTTCTGGGGCAGGTTAGCGTTATTATGATAAAGTGAAATTAAAAGAAATTTCATGTTGTACTTAAAAAAGAAAGACAGATTTACCTTCACTGATAAAAAGTTGTTGTCTGTCTGGAGAACAAAGATGTAAAGATGCTTCATGTTTGTGCAGGTGCAGCCCACCCATTTCACCGTCCACGCCATTGTGACCTCCTCAGACCTGCAGTTTGACCACACCGAGGTGGACTTTGGCTACTGTTCCATTTACCAGTCAGTCAAGAGCAGCATTCGCCTCACCAATCTGTCCCTTTTACCCCAAGACTTTGGCTTCTTGGGTGTGCCTGAGGTACTGCATGAATGATGTGAAAACCTTTTCTTCTATTAAGTGTTAATGTGTTCGTGAGGTAGAGTTGCGTGGATCCAGATACAAGCATTGCTATCTTTGCAGATAATGTTATGTTTATGGAAGAATCATATTTAGTCCACATCCCACTTTCACTGTTTGTTCCATTCCACAGGGTTCCTCCTATTATTAAAATTTGTTAGGTTTGCATAAACAGTAACTTTATATAGCTCTTATAGTGTAAAGAGAGTGAACAGTAAACAGAGAGGCTGTTATCCTACATTGTTTCCTCATAATCCCCCGTGCTTAAGTAGACAATGTGCATCCTGTGCATGGATTGGCAGATTTTGCTGCCACCAATAAAAGCTACAACAGACAGAGGGATAATTACTTAATGTAAATGCTTTAAATGGCTACAGCAACCATAACCAGCATCAGAGTCTAAGTTAAATTTCATGAAAACATCCTGAGTTATAACTTTAAAGCTTTTGTTTTTTTCTCTAAATCAAGTTTATTGAGGTTCAGCCCAATGATGGATTTGGTACTCTGCTCCCACAAGAAACCCTGGAGGTTGATCTGATTTTTAGTGCCCAAACTGCCAAAGAGTACGTCTTTCAGCTCTGCTGCAAGTCTGGAATTAACAGGTTAGTTTTAAATCCTACACTGTGTGTAAATGAAGGACATTTACTCTTTATGGCATCATTGTGTCTGCTTAAACATTCAGTCTTTTGTACTTATCTGTTGATAGGACATTTTAATCACTGCCTTTACTGAATGTTGTGATCCCGTTTATTCAATTAAATCCAATACCTACTGATCCATAGCAAAAACATTCATTTTGTCATCAGAGATTTTCTGCTGTCTTGCCGAGCAGTGGGTGTCCACCCACCACTGGAGCTCTCCCATTTTCTGGTTCAGTTTGGAGCCACAGCAGTAGGTGACCAGTCCACTGCCATGCTGTTCCTGAGCAACCATCAAACGGGCCGTGACCAAAATAGACAACCAGTCTCTCCAGGGGTCAAGGCGCCTGTAATGCCCCGTTTGTTCTCCTTTGCCCTGCCAGAGGACTCAGACATCGGCATCAGTCCGTCTGCAGGACGCCTTCTTCCTGGAGAGGTGCGGTATAACACGTCTTATTAAGTTTACACTTATGTTAAAGGAACACACCACTGGTTTTATACATAGAAGGTTGCTAGTGTGAAGAAGACTTCAGATTTATAACAGTTAGACAGTCTATTTAAATCTACATAGTAGCTTATTCTAGAGTTAGCTGAAACTAATTATTAACTGAATAATTTCATGTTGTAATATCTGTAAAATAATACAATGTGGGCCATCTGTTTTTTTTGTCCTCACCACTTAAGAGTACACATCATCCAACTGTTCTTTTTCTTTTTTGGGGGGGGTGGTTATATTTGCACACCAAAATCTCACATCAGCCCCAAAAACAGATTAATCTCCTTCTGAATGCATTTATAAACCTGAATGGACAAAACCTTTTGTTTCTATAAAGAAATTAAACATTAGAGAAAGCGGTTAGTTTTCATTTACTACATCTTGGTTAAAAATGATCTTAATAAGCACAGAGCTAAGGAACCAAACCATCTGTGCTCAGAGGGAATTATAAGTGTAATGATGCTCTCTGCTGGACACCTGATGGAAGTGAACAAGCACTATTTATAGATATAAATGGGAAAAAAAAAGCTCAATGAAAACCACTTCTATTGGTTCTGACAGTCTAATTTTAAGTCTTATTTTCCAGATGACCACTTACCTCCAGACTCCAGTATTTTTTTTATTTAAACTTTATTTTCCAAGCAAGATATTAAGAATAATATATTTACAGTGACAACTTCACAAGTGCTAGAAGGCACAGAGATCCAGGGTAATATATCAGTCCGCTTGAATTGTTACAAACCAGTAACCCCAAAACAGGACACTGCTGAAAGCTAATTTCAACCTTAATATGAAGCAGAGGTTTGAAGTTAAAAAGTGATATGGTGTAGGAACACTGTAGCGTGAAAGAAACACACAGAAATATCCTGTGTTATCGTCTAAATCTGAGCAATTTCAGACATATTACCGTCTATCCTCTACCCCAGAGATGTCTTGTCCAGGTGACGTTCAAACCCAGACTGTTGGACCAGGAGATCAAAGAAGAGGCGCTCCGTCGTCTTCATCGAGCCAAGTTGCTCTATGAGAGTGAGCTCGAGGGAAACAGACTCGCTGAACAGGAGGTACAGCTTCACACCCACCTTCCCACTCCAGCCACTGTCCGCTAGTGCCAGGGTTTTTAAATGTGAACACATCTTAAGTGACTAAATGTTTTTTTTTACTTTCATAATCACACAGAACATTTTTTTTACAAGATGTAGTCCCTTCAGTCACCTACCTTAGTATGAACCCATCACTCGTGTTCATGTGCATTGTAAGGCAAAACTGGAGATCCCACTGGAACCTAGTAAGGGGAAAAAGGCATCGGTGAATCCAAAAAACAGCAAGGTGTCCAATGAAGCAGAGAAAGGAAAGCAAAGTGAACCACCAGATCCTGGCAACATTGTACCAGGGTAGGTTTCTACAGATTATTTACCCAATCTAATCAAACAGATCCAGTTTGCTGGACTGCGAATAAAAAATGTTTCTCTAATTGCACTTCCTTTTAAAAGGCTAAATCTAATGAATACCTTCTGAGATCCAACAACACTAGAATATCAACTACTTACAAAGCTTTTCTTTTTCTTTTTGTTGTTGTTGGTTTTTTCTTCTTATTCCAGTGACTAATTGATTTCAGCAGCATTCCCATTTCTTTTCATTCACGGTGATCACAAAATATATTCATTTACAAAATTCATGAACCACTCATCATTTCCTTACAAGGAGTCAGAATTTCTTGTAATTTTTTAAAGTGGACTTGAGCAGTAGTTCTCCAGGCTTTATAAAGGTGTTTCAAAGGTTGTCTTCAGATTTTGGTTGGTTATTCACTCATTTTCTGTCCAGTCCAAGTGAATGCACTTGTGTTTGTTAAGCCACTTAACACTGACTTATGAATCATTCAAGGATAAAAAAGCCACTGAACCATTGTTGTGTCTACACAAAGGACTAGTTTTAAATTCTATCTTTAGGCACTTTGTTACTAGCAGCAAAACACGTAATTTTTTCTCGTTTCTGTTGCTGAAGCTGTAAAAAAAGCCAAAGATAACACAGTTTGACAGACATAAAAGTCTGTTCTTGCACCAACAAGGTCCGAAAAATCTGCATATCTCTACTTCATTTGTGTTGAATATTTTTAAAAATGAGGGAATTGGACAACTGGGGGGGAAAAAACTGTCTAAATCAGACCAAGGAAGCATCTGTAAGTCATGTCCTTAAGAAACAGGGAGAAAAATCCATCAAAGACCTGACACAGGACTTGAGAGATGCATCTGGCCCTTCAGCTGATTCGTCTACTGTTCACCCAAACCTCATCAAAAATGGTCTCAGTGGAAGGTCAGCTGTCAAGATGTAATTCTTAAGGGAGGGAAACAGGGGGAATAGGTTGCACAAGAACTGCACTGAGAATCAGGGGCAACAGATCATATGGAGTGATAAATCCAAATTTTAAATTTTTAATCCAAATATTCATCAGTATATATGAAGGATAACAGGAGAGCAGTACAACAGTAAGTGTCTACAGCCATCTGTAAAACATGTTGGAGGCTCCGTCATGGTTTGGGGCTGCATTTTAGTCTGTGATGTTTGAGCTCTTGTCAAAAACACGCTGCCAATGGAGTAAAAGGATACACAGATAGAAAAACACACAATATAACACTATCAGTCATGGATTGGTCTCCCCAGAGCCCAGACCTCAACATTATTGAAGCAGTGTGAAATGATCTTGACAGAGAACAGAACAAAAAGCAGCCAACATCCAAAGAAGAGCTTTGAATAATAATAATAATAATAATAATAATAATAATAATAATAATAATAATAATAATGCATTTTATTTGAGGGCACCTTTCAGAGGGGTTGAGGAGCTGTGGATAGATGGAAGGTCATTGACGGCAGATGAAAAAACAGCTGCGTTAATATTACTAATTTTCCTAAAAGTGATATTACGAGAGATACAGGTTTTGGAAGCGGTTATGTTTGCATCAAAAGAAATAAACATATGATCAGACTGGGGAAACAATGTGGCTTTACAATGGGTGGGGGTAATGCCAGAACAACAGACCAAATTCAGGATATGACCTTTAGAATGGGTAGGAAATTTTATGTACTGTAGAAGCCCAAAACTTTCCAGGCAGGAGGTAAAATCTCTGAAAAGAGGGATTTTATCATTGTCCATATGAATATTGAAGTCACCAGCAATGATCAGATTTGGAGAAAGTACAAAGAAATGAGTGAGAAGAGCAGAAAATTCATTTAAAAACTCCTTATATGGCTTAGGTGGCCGATAAACAGTACATATGATGGTGGGGGTAGATCCAGGGAGCTGTAGTGCAATGTATTCAAATGAATGGGAGGGAGGGGCAGAGACAGGGAGTACTTCCCAGTGCTTCCGGTGAATTATCGCGAGACCTCCGCCCCTCCCCGAGATGCGAGGTTGACAGGTGTAAACCAACTCAGACGGAGTGGAGTCATTGAGAGAAACAAAGTCATTGGGCTGTTGCCATGCCAAAGAAAGTCCAACTTACGATCACAGAGGAGATCGTGTACGAGATGTCCCTTACCAGTGAGAGAGCGGATGTTTAATAGACCAAACTTGATGCTGGAGTTACCATGCCTGACAGTAGGCTTAGTTGATCTAGCCAGGTGGGCCAGCACACTGTGGTCAACAGCCCAGTCAGTCTTGCAGGAAGGATGACGAGTTTTTGACCAGATGGAAAATATTGAGTTAGTGTCACTGATGTTGAATCTCCTTCAAGCCTGGAGAACTATCCCTGAAGATACTTAAATAAACTACAAGGTTTCCTAAGAGAGTTCAGGCTGTGTTCAAGAATAAACGAGGACATACCAACTATTGACTTTAAGGTTTGTTGGAATTGTACAAAATAAGTGCTAGCAACAAGGAGTCTTTTTATATGTTTAATTGTTACTCTTTTCCTTTTAAGGTCAAGTTGGTACGAGGAGGCCAAGGCCTCTCTACTATACTCCTTCAGGAAACGTTATAGAGAGTACACCATTCCCTGCTTTGTGTCAGACGGAGACCCTCCAGAGGACGACAAACTAGTCCAGCCAGCATGGAGGTCAATAATCAGCTTCCATATACACGTGTACAGCACACTGTAGGCCCCGTCATGTTAGGTTTTTGTCATGTAGAAGTGGGCAGATCCATCCAAATATAGATATCAGATTGATACTAGAGCAATAGGATCGATTCTTTGTTTTTATCCTGTAAGTTCAGTATGTAGCCCACTGAAATGTGTTATGTGTTGGGGGTTTTTTCTAATTAAATGACATACCACCTCTTCAAAAACCTAGTTTCGAAATGCATGAAAATGTTTAAAGTTGTGTTTATTTGTATTAACCATTTATTGTGGAAAGAAAAAATTATTTAGTGGTCATTGAAAAATCTGCAGATTGATGATGATTGGTCTCATAAATCATCACACACTGGTCTCCACTATATAATTTGCCTTTATAGGTTAAAAGTATCAGTATCTGTGTTGGTATTAGCAATCCTGACCCCGGTATTTTACTTGGGTTTGATTCTGCTCCCCCCACCTGTAATGACAACCATAACAACAGTTAGGCTCCCAGTTTACCTCTGTTTCTTCCTATTTCTGTGACGGTAACATTACCTTGAGATAACTGTGTTTTCATGTGGAGTTTTTGATAAGTTGAATAACTAAAATTATTTGACATCCGACTTCAAGCACAAGACCTGACAAAATGTGGTTGTTGACCTGTGGAGCATTTACTACTTTTCTTTTTATACAAATAAGTGTGCGTAACTAAATGCCTCTAGAGTTTTAATAGTCTATTAAGGGAGCATGTATGTCCAAGAAATAGAAGATTTCTTCAGCTGGTATAAATCTCAGAAATAGTTCAAAAAAGGTGCATTTCAAAAAAGTTAATACTCCAATCACAAAAACTTTGCTAATGGCCCCATCTCAGTTTTCTAGGTTGGTTTTGTGTTAGAATAATTATATTACAAGAAGGTATTCAGCTTCTATGGTGAAGATCATATTACACTTCTACATCTCTTAAGTCGTTTAAGTTTCACTTTAATTTTAAAAAAAACAAAAAAAACAACAACATATATGGATCTGCATTCATCAGATGTCCTTTACCTCCACAGTCCCTTCAATACGCTCTACTTGAAGCTTCAGTGTCCTGCTGTACAACCCCCTCTAGTGGTGATATCCAACAATGGCTGCAATATCATAAACTTCCATCAGGTGACAGTGGGTGAGTCGTTTATAAAAAATGTATAGTTACATTAAAAACGCTTAAATAATGCTGGATTTTTATTCTTATCTACCTTGTTGTATTTGTGTCTTCCATCTGTAGGAGAAAGAGTGATTAAAAGGTTTACAGTTCAGAACATTTCACAGGAATCTTTGGATGTATCCTTTGTTTTTGTTTTTTACAAAACTATTGATTACCTTGCTGACAGCTTTAAACATTTGTGATACTTGTGATATTCATAATACATATGTCATATGTATGTGGTTTTTTCCCTTTTCTGAATTTATCTGTGTGAAGGATTTTTCAGTAATGTGTATTATGTGCACACTGTGTTGCTTTATACACAGCAGAATTCAGATATTTGGTGTTTAAGTTCCATTTTGACTTTCAGAACTAAATAATTGTGCATGAAAGAGTCAGGTCACCCAAATTAGACAAATAAAGCACATTTTCTTTGTTATCTCCAGAAGAATTTATCATCACAGACAGGTGGTGATTTGAGGATATCAAAATCTGGAGAAAGGTGCATTTCATGGCCCATCTCTCAAACTCTCAGACACCATGGTATCGCACTGATTACAAGGTTTATAGACTGTGGTTTGGAGAAAACTATTTATAGTGCGCACTGTGACATTTGCCAGCAGCATCATAAATGAAATTTTGTTCACCATCATTGCATTAGGATGGAAGCAGGCTGTTGGTGTGTCTCTGGCGTTGAAGATGCTAACTATTAATCTCAACATCCACATTTCTAGTCTGGCTTTGGGGCTTTTGTTTCACTTCATTTCCTGTCTTAGTTTCACCATAATTTCTGTTTGTCTCTACTTTCTGCTAGAGACAAACAGATCTTATTTAGCTCGTGCTAAATAAAAAAGAAATTGCAAAAATCTGGAAAAGTCCTATCAGGGATGACATGTGAACAACAACAAGTTGAAGAAAAAGATGTTATGTGTTCAAATGGATCACCACCGATAGCACAGATTATGCGAATACTTCACCACCAACACTCTACAGTGAAACCTGAGATTATTCCATCATTTCAGATGTACCTGGACATTTAATCCAGTTCACCTTATGAATGCCATCTCTTTACATGTTTTACTTTCATGTCCACAAATCAAAGATTACAAAAAACAAAATCAATGCACTGCTTCTACTACTATAATATTCACCGTAGCTTTTCTTTAACCCTTTATAAGCTGAGCTCGTCGGTGTTCGACGTGTACAGTCCCTTTTCCCTGCTCAATGCTCTTAGATCCATAAGACCTGGAGAAAAACACACTCTGATTCTTGCCTTCAGTCCAACTTTGGGAAAAAAGGTGGGTTAACTATGTAAATGTTATAATTTAGCTTTGTTTTTTGTTACAAGTGACAAGCCGACCATCTGTGTTAATACACTGAGTCTTCTTTGTACCTGTTTATGTAAAATTAATCAAGTATAATGATGAACACACTCATCTAACCTGTACTGTTCCAGTGCTGTGACATGCTGGAGGTGCGGTGCCAGAAAATGACCCTGGAAATGACTCTTCTCGGGGAGGGAATAGTCCCTGCTGTCACCTCCTCCCACAATGGAGATGTTCTTGACTTTGGCTATGTGCTGGAGAAGGAGACTGCCTCACAAGTCGTGAAGGTGTGTGAAAGTTAATACAAACAAAAAAACAAAACAAAAAAACAACCAAAAAACTGTCGCTAGTTACTTTTGAATACTAATTTCTTAGTGGACTGAAAAAAACTCACTTGGTTAACTTTGATGTAATTTTATTTAAGTACATTAACTTAAACATATTTTATGATTCATGTAAACACTAAGTGGAACGAGTAAAAATGGTAAAAGGGGCAATTTTCATGTGTTAATCATAGTCAGGAGACTCACAGGTTTTATGGTTATAGTCATGGATGCGTTAGTATAACTCTGAGCCATTTGAAAACACTCACAGCTAAAGCTGATGCTAAATACGTGTTGGGTGTTTTCTATTTCTCTTTCAAATGGGTCGTTCCATATAGATCTCTCCTTAACCCTCCTGTACCTCCTTTTTCTCCTGGTCTCCCATCCCTTCTTTGCACTTCACTTCCTCTCAGATTGTTCCCGTATTTGTTGGACTATTTTATTTTCATCATCACGTCACCATTAAGAAAAACAAAGGCAGCACCATGCAAGATATTTTTAGACTACAGAGTAATGAGGGAAAAACAGCCTCGGTCACTGGCATTAAATCTCGTTCTCCCTGTAGTTGCAGAACAGCTCAGCGGTGCCAGTGAGCTTCAGGGTGATGCTCGCTAGTCTCTCTCCCTTCAGACCTCAGGGTGGAGCTGACCGGGTGGCCTTTCTGCTAGACAGATATGCAAACTCCCATGTCCACCCTGCTGTGGGTAAGATTTGTTTGGAGCTCCAGAAGTGAAAACAGATTGCAGCTTGTATTTTTAACACTTTGTCCGTATTTCACTGCTCATGTAGACGTGAATTTAGTTGACTACACATACTACTAAACTTGACCTGAACTTTAATACAGTATTACCTACTAGAAGTATTGTATAAGAGAGCACAAGTGTGCACCAAATAGCCCAATAGTTTAAATTTCTACAGTTTCATAAATTAAACCTAGCAGTTTTTGCATAATCCCACTGACAGACAAACACATATAAAACTGTAATAATGCTGTAAATGTTAGAATATTTGCTTAAAAAAACAGGAGGGTAATGTGCTCCAACAGTTCAATTCTTTCATACTGACCAAGCAACGTGTTTTCTGACTTGTGCAGGGACTCAGAACTACAGTGGGTTGAGTGTGTTCAGTGTGGTGCCAGTAGAGGGCAGCATTCCTCCAGGGCAGAGCCAAGAATTCACGGTCACCTTTCAGCCTGACCACCCGTCTGTCAACTACTCTGACAAACTCACCATAGAGCTCATGAATAAGGTCAGAGGGGCGCACACGTGTACAGATTTACACGCGCTTTCAGCTGTGAATGCATGCGTGCTCTCACCCTGTCCTTGTCCTCAATCACTGCTTATAAAAACTGATCGCTTGGCCAAGGCTAAAACACTGTTCCTAATGCATTCATATTATTTAGATGTCCTTACTGCAGCCTGGACGTCCTCTCTGGTCTTGATGATATAACAACCTTAACCCTGTGCCATTTCTGTCTCTCAGAGTAAAGTGTGTGTGATGGAGCTGAAGGGTGCAGCATCTTCACATAGCATGTATCTGTGTGGCGGAGACCCGCTGACAGCGCCTGTTGAATCCCTGCTCCCCCCAGTCATAACCAGTGAACCTCAGCTCACAGGTGGCATGATTCAATTTCATTGTTTTCTCTCCAATATGCTCTTAAATACTGGGAAAATCTTACACTGACACTGTAAAGATGACTGATATCTTGCATACACTTTTCGTGATTTACGCGAGCAAGGCCAGCGTATGTGATGAAGTAATTTATGCTAATCATAGCTTGCTGACAGCCCGTGCGCTTGTCACCAGCAGTCAGATCATATTTTACCACCGAATCCACGTGTGAAATAGTCGCACCTTCTCAGTGAGGTAGTAGTAAACTGTACTGAATCCAAGAGGTGTTGGGGCATTCAAATGCTGCTCCAAACGCCTCACTGACACTGAGCAAAAATTGACTTGATGAAATGTGCATATTCTAAATGTCTTGAATAAGGAAGTAGCAATTTACCATGGTGTAATTTATACAGTTTCATCGTTTCCAGCTGTGTTTTTAAATAATTTTCACACATATGCTATTTGTTTTCTTTCTTTTTTTTCTTCTTTTTAAGTAAGCAAGTAAGGTTTATTTATTAAGCGCTTTTCGTACACAGGCAGTCACAAAGCGCTGTACACAAAGGTTAAAATAAAGAAAACATTAAGTAATAAAATAGACAATATAAACAATGCAAATTCAAAACAATTCAGAAGTGTTGATTAACAGAAGGCCCATTTAAACAATAGTTTTTGACTGCTTTTTAAAGTCAACCAAACGTAGTTGTGGAGGTAAACTGTTCCACAGCCGTGGTGCCACGGACTGAAAGGCTCTGTCCCCTTTCGTCTTCAGTCGTGTACGGAGAACAACCAACAAACTCTGAGCCTGTGAGCGAAGACAACGAGCAGCTGTGTATTTTATAAGAAGCTTGGATAAATAATCTGGGGCCTGGCCATTTAGTGCTTTATATGTTAAAACAAGAATTTTAAAACGAATTCTAAAATCTATTGGGAGCCAATGTAAAGAATATAAAATGGGAGTAATGTGAGCACGCTCACACAGCATGTTTTTACTTTTTAAAGAGTGCAAGAGGTTTTATATTTTAAATTTTGTCATCTTTCTGTGCAGCAGAAATACAGTATGTGCCAAAAGCGTGTGAACTTGCAGTGTGGTTTCTTCGGTTTTTGCATATTTGTCACACTTAAATGTCACAGATTGATTTCAGCATCAGTCAAAGATAACCTGAGAAAATACAAAATGCAGTTTTTAAACAATGATTTAGGGAAACATTTTATCCAATCATACCTGGCCTTGTGTAAAAAAAAAAAAAAGTAATTGCCCCCTAAACCTAATAATTGGTTGTGCCACCTTTAGCAGCAAGAACTCCAATCAAGTGTTTGTGACAACTGATAGTGTATCTTTTACATCGCTGTGGAGGAACTTTTATTGGAGGGTTTTTCAGCATGAGCGGCTTGTTTAAGTTCATACCAAAGGATCTCAACCTCAACCTGATTTAAGTCCAGATATGCGTAGGCCACTCCAAAAGTTTAATTTTGTTTAGTTTTTTTTAACCACACAGAGGTGATTCAAGACAGAGAAGTTTATGAGTTAATTCTCCCTGATGGTTGTGTGATCATTAAAGAGATGTAAGAAAATCCATGACTTGTAGTTAAAGAACTAAAGCCTCCAAAATGCCTCTCTTTAGCAGAGTCAGAGGTGACAGAGAGCCCCACCATTCCTGTGTTGGTGACCCTGAAGGCCAGGTGTAGCTCAGGTGCCATCACACCTGCAGTCAGGGAGCTGCAAGTGGGCTGTATCCGCTCCACACAAACCATTAAGAAGGTAACGTGCTGATGTTCAAGCATCCTGAAGCTTTCAGAAACAAAACCGACTGCTGCCACTGGTTTCATTGTTTAACACGGGGATTGAATTTACATTAGCACAGCATTCACTATCATGGTTTAAAGAGACATTTCTCTGTTTTTACCAGGGTGGTGAGTTTTACTGGGATAATGTGGCATCCCTGCAACAGCAGGGCTTTAATGTGGAGCCGAGCAAAGGCAACATGGACACAGGCCAGCGACGCGCCATCAGGATCACGTGGACACCCCACACTGGATACAAAGTAAGTTGTCTTTGGTGATCTGTGTTGCTGTTGATCACAAAAAAGTCATAAAAGTTCACTTCCAAGGAACTCAATATGTAGTTGAATAGTATTGCAAAGTTAAAGCATGGTTGTGAAAAATGGGTTCCAAAATGTGGAGGGAATATTGTTGATTTCAGCACGAGAAAAAAGTGTTATTTAAGACTTTCAGCAGAATTAGGTTTAAAATGTCTTCCTGTGTGAAACACAATGTGTATATACTTGTATGTATATACTGTCTGACAACATGTTTACGCCTGTGTGTTTCAGCCTTATGAGGTGGTGCAGATGTGCGTGCCTCTCACTTTAAAGGGCGACGGGATGAATGTTTACAGAGTCACCCTGATGGCTTTGGTCTCCACGACCGCCGATTGACCTCTAAAGGACTTGGATGATGGCCAGCAGGAATTTTGCTCACACATACTCTGACTAACCACAAATACACATATTCTGTGTGTGTGCAGAGCCAGCATTAACAAATAATGAGATCATTTGTTTGAACATTGTGGTTTTGTTTGAACATTAACTTGAGCGATTTCATTTTGCGTTGAAATGGATGTAGAGGACTGAACCAGTACTGACTAGATTATTGCAATTTCCACTTTCAAATGTTGTCATATTAGAAAATAAAAACACAGTTCTCGGTTTTTTGTTGAGTTTTTGTGTTAAGAATCTCATATAACTTCCAAAAATAGAAAGTCTAATAAAATATAGACATAAAAAAGAAAGTACACCGCCCTCTTCCAAGGTTTTACATATTAGAGCATATTAATAATCTTCTGTTTCTTAGTAGGTCTTAAAATGGGGTAAATACAAACAGCAGATGACACATTGTACTTCACACATATTCATTATTTATTAGCACAGCTTAGCTTTGCAAAACTACATCTGAACAACCACAAGACTTGTGACCCTTGGCACCTTTCAGTCGTAAACTCCTGTCTATACCAGGTCATACAGAAAATTATAACTTCATGCTGTTGTGTTGTTGTTGATCTGAAGTTGTACTTAATTCATTTTAGACCCTGAAAAGGAACAGATTATTTTTTTATTCTGTCCTGATACATAAAACCTTAGAATGAATTAAAGTGTGTAGGTAATGCTTCAATAAGCATGGATGTGTACTTATCATTAATTTTTTTAAAAGGAATTTTATTAATTTTCATTTTCAAACGATGGTGTTGCGTAAACAGAATATCTAATATAATATTTAAGGTTGTATTTTTTACTCACATTCCATGACTAATTTTGACAGACAAGCTAACAATCAAAAAAAAGGAACAAAACGGAAGAAGTTGTTTTGAAAACTTTAACTGTTTCTTCTGATTATACTACATCAATGTAAATATGGACATTCCAGATGTACAGTATATATTTGAGAGAATGATATCTGTATGAGGGAAAGTTTTTTTGTCCACTTGCTTTTGCTTTTTCTGTTATGTGTATATTTTTCCGTCCACAGCAACAACATTACATGTTACAGCCCCGTGTATCTTTGTCCTGGACAGCTACAACTGAAATTCTTCTTAATATAACATGGAAGCAAAACTATCTAAAACAAAGTGCAATAGAGCATAAAATGTTGCAGAGATATACTGTATCTAAACTATTGCTTTACACCTGAGTATACACCTGTTTTCACCACTAGGGGGTGTATGTAACACCCAGTAAGCAGCTGTGTTAAAACCGACATGGTAAAGGGTGTGTCAGCAGATGTAAGCCAGCAGATGTTCAATAACACTGCTGGTATTACACCCATGAAGTGAAAGGAGGCCAAGTTCACACCGAGGTCACACAAGGAGCATATTTGGGAAAGTGGATCTAAATGGGAACACATTAATAAATATGAATGATGAAATAGGATGAAAATGATACTAAGAACTGGGCATGTGAACTGTACTTGAAGAGTTAACTGATTAACAGTGGTTGTAACAATAAAAGTGAATGTAGCATTGCTATTATTTGCCAAGTATATAGCGGCATCAATCCAAAAATACAGGATATGATGAAAAGTGTTCTCTCAATCATCCAAATCATTGAATTCAGGTGCTCTATGGTCACAGCTGTATAAAATCAAGCACCTAGGCATGCAGACTGCTTCTACAAACATCGGTGAAAGAATCAGTCACTCTCAGGAGCTCAGTGAACTCCAGCACACTGATAGGATGCTGCCTGTGCTGTATCGTATCCAGTCATGAAATTTCCTCGATACTAAATATTCCACAATCAACTTTTAGTGGTATCATAACAACGTGGAAGTGATTGAGAACACCACCTCAGCCATGAAATGGTAATGGGGTCAGTGGATACTGAGGCTCATAGTGTGCAAAGATCGTCAGCTTTCTGCAGTCAGTCACTACAGACCTCCAAACTTAACGTGGCCTTCAGAGTAGCTCAAAAGCAGCGCACACAGAATGTGATTTCATGACTGATCAGCTCCTGCCTTATATCACCACACCAAGACATTTGTTGTTACTGTTACCGCACAACTTTGCGGTAACAGTTTGGGGATGGCCCTTCCTGTTCCAACATGGCTGCGCACCAGTGCACAAAAGCAAGGTCCATGAAGACATGGATGAGCGAGTTTGGTGTGGAAGTACTTGACTGGCCTTCACCCAACCCCACAGATCACCTTTAGGATCAATTAAACCTTGTGGAAAGCCTTCCCAAAAGAATTGAAGCTGTAATAGCTGCAAAGGGTGCAGATATTTATATATGCAACAGAATATCAAATATAAATATATTAGATGGTGGGTTTTGTCAATTTTGAGGCACAAAATTAAAACATGTCATGATAAAAAAGAATGTAGACCGAAGAAAACCTGAATCTTCGACCAACTTTAAACTTAATGACAGGCGGTTCTATTTTCTGGAAGAGGAGGAGCAAGTTAACTCATTTTGCATCTCCTTTATCAGGATGGCTGGTCAGTCAAAGACGATCAGATTACAGGTTTGATTTACTGCAGAGCACCAACTCCCACCAGCTCTTCTAATAGAATAACATCTTCATGCAGTTAAATTGTCAATGTTTAAGTCGGCTCTTTGGCAATGTGTTTTAAACATTTATCCACCAACAGTTTATCAAGTACTTGTAGCCAAATATTTTAACCATTCATTCATTATTTTGGGGAAATTGTCCAAGTAATTATCCATCTTAATAGTAATATGTGTCTTTGTGCGGGTGAATGCCGTGCCTGAGCACACAAGTAATAATATCAGTGTTGATATTAGTGCACTAGCTGTGATTTGCTCACCGATTCTTTAATTATTAAATGCTGTGTATATCAGACCTAATCCCTAGCAGGTGCCTGGTTTGTCCTGCGGCTGGGCTAGTAGATTGCACAAACCCTGCAAACATTTTCTCCACTTTAGACTTCACAGACTTCATTTGTGAAATATACACAAACACTTACTGTATGCATCCATGGGATTTCAAAATCAGTGCTAGTTGAGACAAAGGTAAACGGGCTCAGTGCAGTATGAATAATCAGCACTCACATCGGTCAGTTGCTCTGTTACAGTCAAGTCAAGCTCTCTCTTGACAAACTACACAGGATGTTGTACAATGTGAAGTGCAGGCCCTTTGTATGTGAACAGCAGATGTCAGTAATGCCTCACAGTGGACCAATAGGATTTGCCCTCTCTGAGAGATACATGCTGTAAGCATTTATCAGAGATTGTAAGAGATTATGCTAAATCAGATTACTGTACCCCAACCTGCCTATAAAAAGCAAGGTCATTATGAGCTTAGCCTCATGTAATGTCACCCGTTTTATGAAATGCATGAGATCATATTAGGCAATATTTGTGTTGTTATTTTGCCTCTTTTTCTAAGCTGATTTCTCCTATGATCTCTTGTTAATACTGTGGGATAGTGCTACTTACAGTCCCTGCTCTGCTAACGGTTGGAGTTCATGTGGTCCGTCTTTGTCTGTTAATGAATGTGACTTTTTGTTTTTAATCAAATCAGAAGCAGGACAGATCACTCTGTCCTTAATTACAAATTAGACTACATTAAAACACCACAGAAGTTATTTGTAACCACTTTAACAAGTGTTTCTAATGGGCTTTAAAGGCAAATTCATGCCTTCATAATACACTAAAATGTCTATTATTTGTCAATCCTTACACTTATCAGCACTGTTTATCATGTCCAATTTATCCCAATTAAATTAGAATTAGTTTTGAAACAGAAAGCACATCCAGCTTTGGACTGTTCGCCTCATCAAAAGGCTGAATGCAGACAATAAGCTTTCTCCCCTGGGTGCTCTCAAGCACTACTAAAGAAGCTTCACAACACATATATGCAGAGACAGGCAGGGGTGTATCCAGGGGCAACTAAATCTCAGCAGCATTAACTTGGGTAGATGAGTCCCAGTGGAAACCCACACCCTGAACACTACCTGACAGACAGTCCTAACTGCCAATGCGTTTTATTACATAAAAAGAAATCTAAACGAAGATATCAAATGCATAACCATAAGATAACAATTTATACCAATATCGCCCTTTTGTACACCTATGCACTTGAAGGAAAGCTTTTGGTGGGTTTTAAATCACATCTCTATGCAATACTGCATGGCTACTTTGGTGAAATTGTGAAATTAATGTGTGCTCAGAGAACAGAAAGTGTACACACAGAACAGCAGGCCTGTCCCGCCACCACAGGTTTTAGGGTTTACAAAAGTGAGATGGAATCAAATACACGCACTTGTGGAAATTCACATTTTTAAAGAGCATATTTACAGATTGTTTTAATAGACACAACTACTCTTATAACATTTCTAACTCCATCAGCTCATTCATACAAAAGAGTCTGTTTTTATGTAAAAGTACACATCAGTGTTTCAGAATGAATGTGACACATGCACACATTTGTCCAGCTCACATTTTAATTAAACTGAATTTAAACTGAACTTAATGTGCATTTGAAAAGACAACACTAAACAGATCTGGCACAAACAGAGAGAGTAGCTCTCTCTAGGGAACATTTCTCTTACAAGCCAAGTAGCAGTAGCTGTTGTCTTCCCCTATCCGACCGAGCCCGTGCACACTTTGTTGTCTCAGAGGACGACAAAGTGTTCCACGTCTCCAAGTAACGCCTTAACCCGCTGAGCATTAACCCCCTCTTCTGAGCACTCTACCTAGACTACTGGTGATAACGATCAAGTCATCTCTGCGCTGCACTGACGGCCCACCCATAAGCACTGAGTAGAGAAAGCAAACCCCTAATGATTTCAGTTTATATAATTGTGGTGAAGTTAATACCCAGAGAATATAATTTGTCAACAAGATTTTTTCCAGGACCAGCTTATACTAACCATAAGACATTACTGATAGATTAGCAGAAGAGAACATATTACTTGATACTTAGTTTTTGTTAAACACACACAAAAAAATACAGGGTCAAATGTACATGTTAAACATATATAAACATCAGATGTTGGTGTAGCAAAATCGTGATATGTACTTAGTCACGCACGCTAGCAGGAAAGTAAACATAACATTTGCCTGTTTTGGATTGCAAATGAAAGCGTGTTGTTCCTTTGAAACACTAGCTGCTTTACTGGCATGAAGGTCAGATTTCAATGGAATTTGATAACATTTTCATATTGCAAATACATGACACTTTTGGATATGCATCCGGTCTAATAAAATGCCAGTGGCACATTTATTTGAACTTTTTACATTGCTCATTGTGTATAACAACATAGCAGTGAATACAATAGTCACTAATGTTATTGCTAAAATGTATCCGTTAATTTGTGGTCAGTTTTCAGTATAAAGCAACTAATAATCTGTACAAGTTTGTATTCCAAAGTGACAGATCCTCTGGTACAAGCATGGCCTGGTGTGTAGTTGGTTGTTAGCCCTGCCAGATAAACACTGCTGTATTGCTGTTAATGCCTAATCGCCTTAAGTTAGCATTTACGTTATTACCAGTAAGACCAGTAAGAATAAATGCAACCCATTATTATTATTATTATTATTATTATTATTATAAGTGTAACTGGTCTTTTAGCCATTATATATCCATCATGCTATATTTTGTTTTCTACTTCAACAACACATCAGTTATTATGAAAGGTATATATAATTACATAATTTTCAACCATCATTTGTTCGCCAATAAATGTAACATTATTTGTATTGTTTTTAGCTTTTAGAAAATAAGCCCTTTAGACATCATCTGAAGCCTGGCTAATCTTTCAGTCATTTCTTTTAGTTAACTTTCTCTTTTGCTTCCAACTGTATTGTTTTAAATATGTTACTTTTCTCCAAAGTACTTTCGTTTCTCTTTATGTACACTCTTTAGTTGCCCCACAACTTTCCATGTACCTTTCAGCAGCTGCATTCTCTTGGGGTGAAAATCACTATTCAGCCTTGCCTTGGTTTCGAAAACTCTCATTCACTTTTCCAATTTTATCTTAAGTTTTCACATTAATCGAGTTTTAGAATTAAAAGCAGTGTTTTAGCAGATAAATTTCCCTCTAGGTACGTTGGAGATACCAAAGATGGCAGCATTTCCTGATCTGAAGTGGTCGCCGACCCCTCCGCCGTGCGTTGTGACGCTGCCGTAACGTGGGGTTTCCCAGACCTGAATGCAGGGTTACCGCGCCCATCTCTGCTGTTTGATGGCCGGAGGAAGAAGCGACTGAGATCCTGGCGTGAAGGAAGAAAAAGAGGGACGACGACGGTGGGAAAGACGAGAAGGGATTTTTTTGCTTTGAGTTGGAATTTGTGTTGAGACTGAGGAACGTTAAACCGGGACTCTGACACGCCTTGTCTGGGTGAACACCGTCTTGTCTCTGCGCCTCTGTGCCGGTGTGTCTCCCCCCTCGGCGGGTCAAAAACTGGGTTCGGGGAGTGCCGCTCCTCGGTGGCTAAACAAGCTAAATCTGAGCGCCTGGGCGGAGAGAGGAGAGGCAAGAGTTTGCTGTTTCCAGTCAATGTGATATAAACAACGGATACCCTCGATTGAAAGCGGGTAAGGAACTGTATTGATATTTGAAAATGCGCTTCAGGAAATACAGTAAGTCTGCAGTTCACTAGCTGCCAAGCAGGGACGGAGAACGAAAAGGGTTAAACTGGGTTGAGTGGCTCCTTCGTTAGAGTTAGCTGTAGCTAGCTAGACGTTTCTGCCAAGACGGTGAGTGGGGGTCACTGGTTAAGTTTCTCAAACAAAGTGTCGTTTAACCAAATAATATATATCTAATGGCTTTGTCCGGCAATGTTGGAGTTAATGGCCAATGCTAACCTTAATTAGCAGGGTGAATTGTGACAGCTCGTTAAGTTAGCCCGCACCCCTCTCCAACGTCCGGGTATCTTTCGCTCTCGTTGAAGAAATTAGCTACCTGCGTTAACCTGCTTCAGCTTTACTTAAGTAGCAATTTCCCCCCCAGCAATCGGGATGTAAAATTTATCAGTTGTTACCAGCATTTTTAAGCTCTTAAGGGGCCCTTTTCCCCCACATATTTCCTCTATAGGGTAGCCTGGGATTACCTGATAGGCTAATTGGTGGCACACTTGCTACTATCAGTTTATTGTTGATGAACCCTCGGCCAGCTGTTTAAGAAGAAACACAATGCTACTTCTCAAACTTACACAACTGAAACGGGCGTGAGCAGATTTTGGATTTACCACTACTCATACTGCAAATTCGTAGCATCATGAAACTGACAACGAAGGGAGTCTAAAAATGGCTACTCCACCAACAGAATCACTACCACCCCCACTATTCCGTAGCCAGTCCATACAAGTTAGCCAGCAGTGGCCACAGCCTACGTTTGCAGCCTGGTATGGATCATCTGGGTGTGTGAATTACGAATATGGCAGCGACTACATGCCTGTATCCATAATGAATTTCAACACTGGTGCTGTTGCTGATTTATGATTTTTAAGCACATTAGTTGTATTTTAGCGGCAGCATTTACTGTTATTTACATAATGTAACAAAATTCCTACTTAAACACATTTACTTGCAAAGCTATGTTAAAACGGGGTAGTTGAACCAAAAGCATTTATGTGAGTGAATCGAAACTAAACCGCCGGAGATGATGGCAACTGTATGGCACAGATATGTTAACAAATCCCACGTTTAATCAGCAGTCAGCCACCCAGTTCTTCAGCTTGGCCTTTCGTTATAATGCTCAGCGCGTTAAAGTAATATGAATTTGCATCGATTACCAAGCCGTAGGGCCGCTGTATGGTCGCGAGGAAAAGGGCAGGCACGGCTGATCTGATTGTGGCCATAGCCATTTTAGTTTCATGAGGGTTAACCCAGCGTCAGTTTGCGAACACAGTTAGGTTGATTTTAGACTTCTTCTTTTAACGGCGTGGAAACAAGATTGACGAGATCCAATTAGACAATCTGTTTATCTCAATCACGGCTCCGTTGCAGTGCAAGTTGTTAGCAGCTACAGTAACCGTGCCCAGTCGGGCCGCGCCGCTCCATAGTATCTCAAGCTCTAGCCCGGAAAACGGGCATGCTTCCTCAAAGGTGAAGCAGCATATCCCAGTCGGCACAATGCCGTAGGGGGTTAAGATAGAAATGAATTGGAACAGTTGTATTTAGCGGCGGGAAATGTTTCGTAAGCGGGTTCAGCGGCGAGGTTGGACGTGCTGTCGCAGGAAGCTGTGCTGTGCGCCTCCGACAGCACCGAGACGAGCTATATGAAGCCTGGCGCTTATACGGACTTTGGAGGCCAGCAGTATTTAGATACTACATTAGAAAAATCCGTGACCGCACGTAGACGATTTTCAACCGTTTTAGGAAAATTGGTGGTGTTTCTTAAGAGAGCTAGCCGTTTTTAATGGTTCACAAAGATGAATTCATTTTGCCAGTGTGCCCCCTCCCTCCGCCTCCTCGAATGAATGGGTTCCTGTATTCAGGGCCCAAGCAGCTGCAATGAACAAGATGGCGTTCAAAGCCTTTTTCATCACCGCTTTTTCTCAGACAGAGAGAGGCAGCTGCCGAGCATCGGATGGGTTTAGGCTTGGCAAGCTAGATCTCATTGATTATCCTCATCCTAAAAATGTGCAGAATGTATTTGCATTAAAACGTTTTCATGCTCATAGCATTCCTGGTCAGATTAATCCAGTATGTGCACCTCACTTACAGGACAACATGGTGGGGAAGGGGTGTTGTACATCTTGACTGTGAACCTGAACATCAGGGGATCTGAAAATTACACTATATCTTTAAATACTGTATATGAAATGTATTTTTTATTTAGATTTTAATATTATGCTTATTTTCTTAGATTTTTTTTAACCACACCTTAGGGAATGGGATGTTTCTTCTCAATCCTCACAGCTGCTTAGAGATGTGATAGAACAGATTACAGAATTTAAAGAATGAAAGATGTAATGGCTTCTTTAGATTTTTAAGTTAGTTCTTTCACATTTTGTTATTGTTGCAGTAACATGTATTCTGCTTATTTCCAAAACTTTACTTATTCTCTTTCTGTGTGCCTGTATATCAGACACATTTTGTGTATTTGTTTTTAATCATGCCTATTCATTTATTAGTCATAATTAGATTTATTTTAACACTGATCCAAAACTTCCAGTTCCAATCTCTTCATACTAATCACATCATACCTCACAACTGATTTGATGGAAGTTAAGTTTGGGAGAAATCTATGGCATTATTTGTTTTTGTATGAAGTGGTCTGGTTTTCCAGGCTTTTGGCCAGACCTGTAATAAACTACAAATAAAAGAGGAAGTTTATGCAGAACAGTATACTGTGAATAGTTAAGGTTTTATCTGTAGCACTTTTGGGTTAAGCGCAACCTGTATGCACGCCCAAAAGCATCCAGTTAACAAACCAAGCATAAAACATTGTTCTATTTATTGTTAATCAGCTCACATGACCTGGATGTGACCCACTCTATATTGGCACCCTGAATATATCCAGCACTGGTTTTCTTTGGCCCTGTTGGAAAGCAAGAGAAAAAGCTGCATGAATTTCTCCAGCATTTTATTGATGACTTTGCCTTGAAACAAGTCATATACGACAGGCCTGCCTAAAAGCATTAATTGCAGAATTGTCTGTTTGAGACTGAGTTTGTGCACAGTGTAGCTTGTCAGTAGCTTAGCTGTGAGTGAGTAGCACCACAAGATAATGACCATGTGTTTAAAACCTGAATAATTATCCCGTTGGCCTGGGATTTGGGTGGATGGGTGGGGGGATTGTCATCCAGTTTATTTATTTTCCCTCATTTAATCTGGGAGTACTGTATGAATGGGATTAAATTCTTAGATATGTGGATTTCAGTCTTTGGGATTATGTGGCTTTGGTTAGTGATAGTGCTGATTTATTTATTTATTTTCACATCAGGCATGATCCTGCTTTTCACTGTCCACTTTAAAAAGCAGATGTGCTGAGGGGCCAAATAAATATGGGTGTACATGCCTAGCCAAGTTTTAAATACACTTTACTATTTTGTACCTTATACAGTAAGTTTAATAATTCATCAGTTTATTATGCTCACTGTCCTGTAATTAGAGCACACATTATCCACCTTCCCTCTATAAGAACTTTAGATGGCACAAAGTGATTGATACTTTCACAGGATTACCCCCATACCCTCTCTTTGATAAAATACCTTTTTCATTCAAGTGTTGGATACCTGAACTCTCAAGATGTGTTGTATGTTTGTGACAGCCTTGGCTGTAACGTAACTTCTGACCAGACCAAAATGATGCAAGTTTTATATACTTGTGGCTCCAAGAGACCAAAAAGCAAGAGTGGTTGGATCCAACGTGGTGGTGGTTTTGTCTCACTGACCATTATGGTATATTATGATTTCTTAGTTAGTGACAGTCTCCACATCTTTGGTTTGCATCTGGTAGTTTGAAGTTTTGTTTTGTTGTTGTTGTTGTTATTGTTTTCAGGTAAATTGAAATGGAATTAAACTGATCAGAGTCAATCAAGAGTTTTTTTTGTTTTGTTTTGTTAGTTTTTTTTTTTTTTCTTTTACTCAATGAAAAGACGCATGAACTCACAGATTAGTATAGCATTAATGGTGCTGGACTGTGGGAAGAACCCAGAGCCCCTGGAGTAAACCCACACAAGACCAGGGAAAACATGCAAACTTAAACCTGCTTCAGATGAGCTGGTTCAATCCAGAACTTGTAGCAGTGAGTGTGGACACCATGACAACATAACTTTTCTATTGAGGTTCCAAATAGATCTGTAGTATGAATATATACCAGTCCCCATCCAGTGCCACAGAACATGTTTAATAATAGTTCTTTAATTACATTTATGGTTGGTAATCAATACATTTAGTCAGTAAAGCCCTATCACATCTAGACTGAAATAAAAGGCCTGCATTGAAATTAAATTGCCTTGGTTCAGTAGTTAGAGTTATGCATATCAGCCCCAAGTTTTTTGCATGTTAATAAACACAAGATAATTTTATATCCTGTTAATATAGGATATATAATGCTTTTGAGCAATTCCCTGGTTGTTGTAGCTGATGGGTAACCGCTGATGTTCAGGAGTTTTGGTGGTGGTGAACTCTTCGGACTTTGTAATGGCTTTTTCACTGTTTTCCAGTGGACTTCAAGTACCCTGGTCCTGTTTAGCATGGCCATTGCAAGTGTTATTCAAGTAGTCACAGTACTGCTGCAAAACTGAAACTTTGTTTCCTAATTTCTGTACAAATTTATGATAGTTTTTTAAAATAAAAAAACTGAGAAAAACTGCCCTTTTTGTTATAGAGTTATGGAGTTATAAGTATACAACTACTGTAGCCTGATCCAACTTCAGATGTTTTCCGACAGCCACACAAGTATTACTACAAAAAGGCTTTGTTGTGCAAATGCAAATTCAGGTATACTACAATGCTTGATAGAAAGCGTAGGATACATTATGTAAAGTTTGAGTTTCGGATTCAAGACAAGAAGGAAATAATGCATTATTTGCACTTAATTGAAGATGCAATTTTTGGGTAAATAATTATTTCCGGTATACCAAACTGACTCCACAACTACATAAGTACACAGTGAACCCTGGATTTCCTGTTGCATTACAACCCTACTTTTCTATCTACCTATATCTGACTTAAAACTTCACGGTGCCTGTATATTCATCTCAATTTCTTCAAAATAAAAAGGAATCTTGACACGTTTAACGGGGCCTGTGTAAAATGTTTCCTTTAAGGGAAACTGGTAGCATGCCATTTAACTGTTGGTTACAAGCCACAACAAATCAGTTTTCTGCGAGGCATTTTGGGGTTCTGGTTTCTAACACAGACAGTTTCATGTAAGAGTTGATGGAAAAATACTCAGAACAGTATGGGCATGGAACTTGAGTTATCCATTTGTACTATGCCAAGCTCCTGAATATGTATTTCTCTTCATCCACAATAGTGACTTTATCAGCGACATTATTTGTGAATATTAATTTTGAAAGACCATTAGTCGCAGTCTCTGCAGTATGCCCTCCATTACTATACTCATAGGTCTTGTTGGTTGAGCAATCTAAATCCTTTCTTCTTCTTTGTGTAATACAGCTCCTGAAAGCAGCTCAAGCGCAGTTTCATCAGGGTGTGTTGATCATCCATAAGCAAATGTGCAGCTAAAGACTGTGATGGAATCGCTGTGCTAGTACAGTTTTGTTCTAACAATATCTTTCAGAAGATAATAAGTTTCTTAGCATCCACTGGTGGAAGTTATCTAACTATTAATTGCATGCACACCACACATGTGTTTCAGCCATATACACATGAGCACAGATGCAGGCATACATTAACACTAAGTGTTAATAGAAGTCTCAAGGCTACAATGTACAACTTCCAAATTCAAATTTTAGAGCTATTCACAAAGATTATGAAACTTGGCACTGAGTGCAAATGCCAGCACACCCACAACAACAGCAGGGCTTTCCCTCTTTACCACAGCAAGGTTTATAGTGAGGTAGCCCAACAGTAGAATCAAAAACATCTGCATTAAAAGTTACTCAAATAGTTCAAAGAGGAAAATTTTAGCCTTTTCTAGTTGCAGGATTTTTTCATCAGCCATTAAAGCCTTTTTGAAACTTGGGCCTTTTACCCGCATGTCATCTGGAGGAACCTAGGTTTATATTCAGTTTCTGAGCCAATTTTCCTGTCTAAAAAGTCCCTGCTCAAGTTGTAGTACTTGGTAATGGCCCAGGAAGTAAGTAGTCGTTGATTGTTTATACACAAAACCCAGATCTGTTCTGTGCTACTCGCCCTGCTAGTACAGCTGCTTGCCAGGTATTTTCAGTGAGCTATGCATCTAAATGTATTGCCATAATTAATGTGACTGATGCATAGCAGAGAAAACTGTCAACATGTAGAAAATGTTTGCGTTAAGAACTGCGATGGCAACATGAAGCAAATTCCATGTCATCCAGAGTCCAGTTTGCTGTTTTATGTACAGAAACAGGTCACAGGTAATCCAGTGCCTTATCTAATGTAGCACTTGTAACTTATATCAAACATCTGTTTTGTTTTTTTTGTTTTTTCTTGTTTGGGTTTTTTTGCCCATCATTGGAAACTACTGGACACTCAGTTATAATTTAAAAGGCAATTTAAAAAAAGACATACATTTTAGGACTGCAAACTGAACATTTTTGTGTTTGCTACCTTTAGTGGCAATGCAGGCCAGCTCTCTCAAAAGTGTCACTACCCTAAAGTGGCAGCTACAGTGGTTTACACCAGGATGTTGCGTTTCCTGAACACAATCACAACTTAAATGCAAAATGATTTGCTTTTCTTGAGTCATGGTTTAAAAATAAATAAATAAATCAAAGGCATATTGGAGTTGGTTTTAATGCCTTACATTGTTATAGGTTATACAATTTAAAGTATTCTATTCAGTTCAGATCTTCCTCTCAGAAGACTCATACATTTTTGTTAACAGAATCATTGACACAGGCTGCAATCTGCTAACCTCACTAACAAAACTGTAAAATTTCAAACATAACAAAGTTATTATTATTTAAGTTATATTGAACATGATCTGTTATATAACATTCACCAATTGGATAAAAGAACATTTAAAAGTTTATTTGGTACTGTAATTGATTTATCAGTAAAGATTGTTTTAAGCAGTGGCAAGAACAGATTACTTATGAAAGGTGTGCAGTAACAAATAAAGATTTGTTTCTCAATCTGTGTCTTGGCAAACATTCTTAGTCTTTTTTTTTTTTTTTATAGCTCCAAGCACTCCCAAGTGTCAATATTACAGAGAAAATTCTTCCTAAGCCTTTCCCACTGTTTAGATTTGTGTATAGTTTGACTGTAGGTGCTGTTATGCTTACAAAACTTGTCACCGCTGGCCCAAAGGTCTTAGCCACTGTTTTGAATATTCAAAGTAAGTGGCACCAGAGCCGCTTGGTGACCCACGCACTGGCCATCACTGTCATCCCTTACACCGTAACCCTCCCACAAGCCCATAACAAACTCTGGCCGTCTTTTGCATGTGGATTTCACCGCCTGATCTGGTTTGAATAGAGACCATCTCTGTGTCTATTTACATTCTCACCCTTATATTTGACTGCAAAGGGAAAATGTGACCAAACCTGAATCCCGAGATGACTGGGAAAGACAGCTACTATTAGTGAGTGTTCTTCCTCTTCAAAGCAAGAAAGGCCACAGTCACTTGAGCAAGAGTGGGGTAGCTGTCATGTGACTCTTCACACACTTGTTCCTCTCTTGGAAGCTTGGGGAGAAAACACAGGGGGAGGGGTGTGATTATTAATGCAATCAAAGGAGTGTATTTTATGCTTTAAATAAAGTCATGCTTTTGGCTTTGGGCTAGCCTGACTTTCCCTCCCTTTCCTTTTTTTCTCCCTTTACAGTTTTAATTAACTATTAACTCATTTATATCCAAGTATGAAAAGATGGTTGTGCAGCTTTGTAGCAAGTAAATGTTAAAATGCATGAACTTTCTTGACATATACAATCTTATCTTTTTAACGGGCATATTATTTTCTCTTGATGCTATCGTCAGAAAAAATGCTGAGCATTAGGAATAGCTTTTTTTTTTTTTTTTTTTTTTTAAAAGGTTGAGCCTCATGTTTGATTTTCTGTTTTCTTGTTAGTAATAATCAGTTATATTGCAGAGCAGCTTATGTGCATTAAGTTTTTGTTTTGTTTTTGGCTAGGTTTGCCTTTTGAGAGCATCTTGTTCTGAAATGTGGTCTGAAAAATGCCTGCTATTTCTACCAACAATGTTTTCTGTCTAGCAAAAGAGCACACAGCATCATGGAATGTTTCACTAATCAATCAATTAAACACTACTGTCAGTCGCATTGATGTTATGTCCCCTATCATCAGACATTACCAGCACAGGCCAACCACATTGACGGTGCATGCATACGAAATCGTGTCCAGTAAAAGGGATGGTCCACACAGCATATATAAAGAACACTCAAATGTAGGGCTGGGTAATTGGTTGAGTTTTATTGTTATAAATTTTTCATTGTAATTGTGCAAATAAGATGAATCATTGTAAAAGGAAATATGTTTTCTTATGCGTTGCGATTTTTCTTTTCTTTTTTTAATTTAGGCGTCCCTTTCCCTTTTCAGCACTGCACCCTAAAACCCTAAAACCACAAACCTCCAGTAAACGGTGGATTGTTCACTCAGTAAGGTTAGGGTTACCCCACTGATGTTTTTTTTTGCAATAGTAACTTTACCAACAGACATTGACAACTAGCCAATTATGCTAAAGTTTTCTCTGCTGATTCAAACTAAAAAAATAAAAAATAGTTCCTTTACCATTTTTTACAAATTATAACAGACATCATAGTTATTGTTGTTGGGTTTTTTTTCCAGACTTTTATTTTGTGAAATTTCAATTAGATTTTGTCCAAGATCTTAAAAAAAGTGTAGGATATTAGACAAACCTTTTTTCTACAAATGAAATAAGGTTAGGCATTTTATTCAACATCACTCTGTAATTACACCTCCACAGCGTTTGTTTGCTGTGGGGTTGTTATGTGGTGATGAGCTTTTTCTTCCAGTTCAGACATTGCTGATCATGCTGGAGTTGGAGCCAATAATTGAACATTAGTCTAAACTATTACAATGCAAAAAGGTGTGTTTATAAAATTTCATTCATATCCAAATTAACTTAAAAATCTCCAAGTGTTCTTGAGGATTAACACTTTGACTGCTGCATTCAGGCTGGAAAAAAAGCAGTAGATGGGGCTAGTATTTAGTTTCAACTATTCAACTAACTTAACTGTGTTTTGTTTTTGTTGTTGGGGGGGGGGGGGGGGGGGGGGGTTGCTTTAAAATAATTAATTACTAGGTAAGCTATGTTATGTTGTTGGACATAGCATCCTGAGATGTGGAGTGCTTATGGATTTCCATCTCATGTCATAGAAATGTATCAAAACATCTGTTTTTGGCAGCTGTGCAGAGTCACACATGTTCATCCCCCTGTGATTGATAGTATTCTTCTTATGTCTACATGCCAGAAATCCAGGAAATGGAAAATTGAGTTCCACCCAAAATGGGTTGGTAGTGCAGTGGTCATTTTTATCTTATAGAGATTAAGCTGGATAGAAAATTTGTCTGTAAGATGTTTGTTCACACCTCCAGAGCCTTCACTTCTCCAGATTGGTCACAGTGTAGTGCTCATGCAGAACATAAATTCCATAAAGTGTTGGTTTTTTGATTGCATTGATTAGTACACTTTGAATAACAGAAGCAAGGAAATGGTGCATTGTGCCATTGACAGTATTTTGGGGGGGGGGGTTGCTTAAAATAATTGATATCTAAAATTGGCTTTAGTGGACTTGCCACATATTATAATTCTAAAGCATACATAGAGAAATATCTTGTTTGTGGGGATATCAGTCTGTGTACGTCCAGTATGAGTGTTTCAGAGGGGAAAAAGTATGGATAATAGTGAATAGTTGAATTTGTGGTACATTTCCAAAACTGTTGGGGTAACTGAAGTCTGTGTACTGTACTTTTTTCTTTTCTTTTCAATAAATCTTTCAGTTTATTTTTGCACCTCCACTTGCTCACTTAATCAGAACTGTGCCATCTTATACATACTCATTTGTAGCCTCAGGACTTTACTCTACATTCATTGGAGCAAAATGGGTTATGAGGCCCAAGGCTATTCATATTTAGTTCAGCCATTCTTGAGACTCAGAAAGATTTGTAACCCACCTTCTCAAACAGTGATTTAAGGACTAATCCCCATCTTGTCAACCTTTCCCCATCATCTAATTTATATCATTAGTGGCACAGTATAAAGTGAAAGTGCAGAAATATCCACAGTTAATCTTGCATGTTAATTTTAGTTACGTAAACATAAAAAGTGGTTATGCTCCCCTTTTCTTTTTTTTTCTAGTACCAAGTCCTGTGTTGGTGGTGGGTTTCACTATAACTGTTTAAGCATTTTATTCACTTTACTTTATTTTGGGGTTTTCTCCTCTTTCTCCTAGTGACTCTGCTGATGTTATCAGCGGTTTATGTTTGTATTCAACTTCAAACATCCTACATGACCTTCTGACTTATTTTCAAGTATGTTCAAAAAATGGTAATGGCAAAGAAAACATTAACAACTTAAAAACTAAGGCACTTAAGATGCTTAACAGTTTGTGTTAACCAAGGAGTGTCCCTATATTGGTAAAAGTAAAATGAATGGTCATAAAAATGCAAAAATCTCACTTTAGTTTTTTCCAAGTCAAATTATCAAATGTGATGTCAGTACAGTTATATACATTTTATTAAATCCTTGAAAGTTGAATGTGGCATATAAATTACACCAGTGCAGTAATAACAGAAATGGTCTTAAAAATAATATGGTATTGAAACTCTGGTATTTCGTGTCACCGGTGTGAAAACCATTTCATAGTGCATTCATTCATACTGATGATGGCTAGTCAGGGAAGGGGAAGGAATCACTTCCTGCTCCACAGTGCTGTAGCTGCCTTGTAAACAAGCCGCTCAGAGCTGAATGGTGTGTTGGAAAATGACAAAGTGGATGAGATTGGTGGAGCTTTTAAAAAATGTCCAGGAGCTATTCCCTTATGTCTTGTGTTACTGCATCATCACCCCCCTTGTCCTTTCTTCCTTTGTGACCTGGTTGTGTTTCAGTTACGTTTACAATGGATCACTACCTCACAGCACTTAGACAGACCCTCGCCCACCAGTAAGACTTAAAAATCATGCACTTACTGTATCTTTTGCCTGTTTTTATACTGGAACAAATTGAACTATAACATATTTAAATATAGAAAGTTTTACAGTTATATACGTATTTGAATTGGTATTCCTAAAGTTTTGTTTTTTGGTTATCCAAATGAAACAGAAATGTTCTAGAAATAGTCAAGATGTACTGTGATGGTAGTCAGTTGCGACAATCCTCAAATATTTTTCAGTAGACATACCAGTCACACAAATGTTTGACTGTTGTGGAACGTTAAAATTCTCAGTTTTGCTTTTACTTTCATTCTGATGTGGCCCAATGCCTTTAACATGATTAGTCTTGAAGCATGTCTCATTTATTATGCTCATCTCCTACAGTGTAACCAGTTGTGATGGCTTAACTTGATGTAAAACAGCAAAGGTTTAGGATGTTTTAAATGCTGTAAAGTTTAAAGAATAGACACAGGAAGAAATAAGGTAGCTCCTCTCCACATAGTTTTCTAAAAGCCGTTGCTGTTCCTAAAAGTGCATTCCCCAGGTTTTAGGGAAACCATCTGCCCTTTTTGAACCCAGATAAAACTTTTTTTTCCTTCCAGATATAAATGTTGAAATCAGAGAGGAATCTAATCACATTTTTGGGGAGAGTAGGTTTGGTATGATATGCATATACATTTGTATTTTCAGGAACTTTCAGATTTTATTTTCACACTTGTGCAGAAACAACGGTGACATTTTTTTTTACACAGCCTGCGTTTTTAAACCAGGTGTGATTTTTAGCAATGTAAAACTATCCGCACACACAATGATGCAAAGCACGTAACTGGAAATAGGTTGTTGGCGTAATGCTGCATGTGTTTTCATGCAAACACTTCAGTCTGTTTGACTGTAGTGTAACATTGTCACCCAGTAAGAATAAAACTGCAGCAAAGAAATGTCTTAATGCTCTCAGCTACACATTCTACTGTGAACACAAATGTTGTAAAATTACAACGTTCATTAGTATTTGTCAAATACCACTTACATGTATTGGGTATTGGACTAATTAATCTTTCTGTCCAGTTCACGCTAAACATGTTGGATATTGTGCTGAGGACCTGGCGTTGGATTTGAGGATTTGGGCGTTGTTACTGTGAATTGAAGTTCACTCGGCTTAAATCCTTTGAACAGGTTTGGGAGCCAGTCTTTTAAATGCTTGCTAAAAATATTTCCTTTCCTCGTTTGAAGTACTGGATAATATTGTTTGCATATTGCCTTTTTGAATCAGTTGTCATACTTTCATCACCCCACCACCCCCCTCCAAAGTAAAGTCCCTCCATAGACTCTGACTTATCAATGAGTAGAGCTATCTTGGCAGCTGCATTAGCAGGATTCTTCCATGTATAGTTTTTGCCCCTCTATGCTTGTGTGGTTTCTCCTCCAACAGCTTAGGACAGACTTGGAACACTTGTAGCCATACGTCTTCAGTTCTGGTAGACTTGTTGCCTATATGCTGCCTACAGTACCAAAGGAAATGAGTACAAACACGTTTTGAGAATTTTGATATTGAATGGTGACCTCCTTATTCACAACTACCATACCTGCATGGGAAGTGTTTGCAAAATGTGTGAATTATAGCTGCAGCATGCACCACCATTACTAAATTCTCTTTTTGTAGGAAACATTGTACTAAAATTCAAACATAATTATTTAAAAAGGGGAAAAATAAATGGACCACGCACAATTCAGTCCTTGGTTGGCACATTTCCTTTGCGATTTTAAGCATTAGACTCAGCGGATGCTAAAATAATCAAACCTTTTTCTTTTTTATAAAAATCTTTATAACACATATTAACTTGTATCTATTTGTTTAGTCCTGCATGTGGGATGTTTAGTGGCCATTTGTAAATTATGGTTACAAAAAATATCCAGGTTACACTATTCTAAAATAGGCAGTGTACTGGAAGGTCTTGTAGTGCCAGTTAACATAACATTAAATGTAATGGCTGTTACAGTAATAACTCTGTGACATCACATGGAAGGGTCCATGGGCTGCCAAGCTAAGAGTAAATACAGAAACTGACATGATGGTTACAAGTGACCTGCCCCACTGCATCCTCAGAGCCTAGCCTTTTGCATTAAGTCGGTCTTGATTATTTGTTTACCAGCATAGGCCAGGTCTAATCTAAGTCAGACTGACCTAATTGTGTGTGAAGTGCTAGCCTGTCCTCTGGTGTTGTAGCTCTCAACACACTGCCTCCTGCTGGATCTCCACCCTCCCCTCGGTCTCTTTGATCTGCTTCTTTTTCTTCTTCGATTTTGTATTCACCTTTAGCGTAATGCTGCCAGTTATTATTTCCAGGGTAACCTGTTTCCATAGCCTGGTTCAAAAACATAAATGGACAATGGCAAACACGATTGTAATAGAAGAAACCACCGAGCAAGTGTATTTGTAAGTGTGTGTGTGCTGTCGCCACATCCGCTAAATGTTTTGACAAAGGGAAGAGAGAGACGAGCACAGCTAGGGAAACACCCTTAAAAAGGAAACGCCTGCTTAGAGAATCTATGCATTTGTATCAAGGTGGAGGCTGCATGCTGACACAGATGATCAGTAGCTAAGGCACTGCAACAGCTAGACAGCTACCAACTGACTTGCAAGCAAGAGCAGCCCCCATCCATACCGTGCTGCAGCTCATACGGTTTGTTTCTACTAGCAGCAAATCTGCCTCAACCTAAGAGGCACATTAAAGGTCAAGAATTTAAAAACAAAAAACCTTGAGACAAGTTGGCAGGAACAATAAGACAAGTGAGATGGGAGCAGCCCCGAAGAAAGAAAAGGGTGGGGCAGCTGGTATCGAGGCAGGAGGGTGTAAATTATTTAGCCCACCACCCTGCCTTTGTGCCTAATACATGGCTTTTTGTCTTGGGCTCCCAGCTGGGCAAGAGTTAGAAATGTAAAAAATCTTTTTTTTTTTTTATATTTGGAATACCTGTTTATTCATTTTTAAGAAATTAGAAGAGGTATTTTGTTGCACCAGTGTACAGGCTTTCCACATTGTTTCTATTTATTTGTTTATATGTGCATTAGTCTTTATTTATAAGATTCACTTGTCTTTTTTGGCATTTTATTTGTGAATGAAAGTATGAGGTATATAGGAATATATCTGGCTTTTGGAAAGATTAAAAAAAAAAAACCAAAAAAAAAAAACCCAGTGCTGGATAGGTATAATCTTTCTTTGTTAGTCCTGGATGCCATGAAGCATATTGGGCCTTGCTCCCCTTTACCAAGCGGTTAATTAGCAGCTACCCTCCCAATTGTCCTCTGCTTGTTCACTCTCATTAGTTTAATCTGGCTCTGTCCTCCTGTTTGCCTCTCTTGTCTATATCCCCTTGTGCACGAGGACACTGTCATCACACGTTATCTTGTCTACCCCAAAATCTGCTGCCTCACCTCACACTAGACCATTTTGTGTATGTCCCTTCACCTGTGCTGCCTTTTTTTATTATGTCTTAATTAAGACATACACTTGATAATTTATCAGATGTTTTGATTAGTTTTCTCTGTATTTAGTGTTACGTGTCATTGGCATAAATTATACTAGCAACTTTTTTTCATTTTTTTCCTTAGTATTGCCATAGTCACTTCCAAAAAATCACAAAGGGAAAAATGTTCAAGAGTAAAAAGATGATGGCCTTTTTTAATGAGGTACGTCTTGTATTTAAAATTTAACTCATTTAAATTTGAGCAAACTCAAATTTGCTCTCTGAAATCCACAAATTTGTTCCTTCGCATGAAATATTTTTGAATTTTTTTGAGATATAGGCTCATCAACTAAAAGGGGGGGGGGGGGGATCAGATATTATACTGTTTAATGAAACACCAGCGGAGATGACATCTGATAAAAACCTATAAATCTGTATGCTGTGAAAATGGATGCTGTATTTGTGATCATTGTGTATGGGAAGAAGAAATACCAATGAAGTCTCTGTGTATGGAGTCAAATTACACTTCCTCTCTCCTTGTCAATGTGTTGTGCTCGAGATGTCGGAGCTGATAGGAGTGGCTGGAAAATGTGAAGTCTGCTTCTCTCCTCCTCTTTCTACTCCTCCTCCCCCACCACCTCTCTAAAAATAGCTGGCAGAAAGAGAAGGCAGTGAAGTCGAGGCTCTATCTGTTGGGCTGCCAGTGGTTTCAACACTCCCACCACCAGCAAAAGGGGGAAAGAGTCCTCTGAATCACACATTTTTTATGCTAATTCTAATCTCCAGTAGTGCTTGATATTATGTTTTTGCCAATAGACTTCTATAAATTTCTACCATTTGAATAAATTTAGCATTTCAGAGGCTGTTATTTTGGAGCTCAGACACCAAAATTTTAATTCATTCATACAGAAAATTTTCAAGGATCAAACCGTGAAATGTTCATGACACGCTACATTGATCCCCTGACCTCTGCCAACTCCACGTGTTTCACTTGCTAAAGACAGAAAGCCCCTAAAAACAAAGAAAGAAATGACAATAGCTGTAGGTCTCACATGAGAGCAACATCAGGACTAAACTCAAGCTTTTGCACATTTGAATGGTTCTAGCATATTATACAGCTCTGTTTTACACATACAGGCATATTATTTATGCAATATGTTATCTGTAGTCTAAAACGGTATACTGTGTAGATTACATGGATTTATTTAAATCTGAACCTGTAGGTTCCTTTTTTAGATTGCAGAAATCTAATATCGCTGTAATGATTATGAAAAAAGGCTAATATGTTTACATTGTCTGTGTTCCCATTTAAAAATGTGCAGGAACAAAGTTAAGTTTATTCAGAAACTGCTTAAAATACTTACCATATGTGTTAAAGATTGACAAAGAGCTCCAGAGTTCCCCCCGGATTGTCCTCTGTCTTACACTCATTTAAAATCTGGACAATTATTGTAGCTAGAATAGATGTTGTGGATGATTTGGAAGCAAGAAGGCTCGTGTGAACAGCCAACAATGTTTCACACAGCAGACTCACCCCAAAAGTTCCTAGGCCATGGGAAAGCAGTGGAGCTAGTATGTTTTGTTTTTTTGTTTTTTTTCGGGGGGGGGGGGCAGGATCTGTGGCTCATTGTATTGATTTACA
Source organism: Neolamprologus brichardi (assembly GCF_056152115.1). Classification (NCBI taxonomy): domain Eukaryota; kingdom Metazoa; phylum Chordata; class Actinopteri; order Cichliformes; family Cichlidae; genus Neolamprologus; species Neolamprologus brichardi. Next base: position 10,021,213 of record NC_142123.1, read on the forward strand.
ACAATGGTGTTTGACTGTTGTAAAAGAACAAAGGAAGAACACTTTTGTACGCACACAAAAACTTTTAGAACATTAAGAGTCATAAAAGGACGATCCAACAGCAGTGATTGAATCTCAAATCCTTTCTTTTAAACTCAGTGCCCACCATGTTTTACTGCAATAGCTGTTAAAGGGAATTGGATCTTTCATGAGGTTTTATGGAAATGACTAAAATGAGAATAAATAAATGGAAGGATTTTTTTTTTTTAATTCAGAGGCTTTATAGGAAGGTTAATCGCAGCTGTACTGACTTTTCTTCAGCTGTGTTGCCAGTTGTGCATCCACTAACCATAACCTAGACTTTATCAACCAGTGGGATGCATCCTTGGTCTCCCTCACGCTTTTCAAATGCTTGTCTTACAGTTTAGTTGTGCTCAGGTTGCAAAATCTGAACTTGCAATATCTTTGCAAAAAGTCCACTGGTAGTTTTAGTTTCTTTACCCGTGATTACTTAAAGGGTTAGTGCAGAGAAGACAAGAATTAGCCTGTGATATTACCATGAGACCTTTTTATCAAGATTAGGGGGCTAAGAGGACTTGCTTAGATGCAGACCCATTTACAGCACTAGCCAATCAGGTGACAGGTAGCTACTAAGATGTCAGGCGCCTGAAGGGTAAAGTGTTCATTCAGAAGGTCTCGACACTCTTTAGGACAAAGGACCGAAACCCAGATAAACAGGAAGGTAAGATGTGTTTGCAGTGCAGATGGTAGTGTTCGTTAGCTCGTTTGACACACCAGGGAGTAATGATGCTTACGTTGTTGTCTTTAAATATTTAATTTTATAAAATCTTGAGTTTGTGTTTTTGAAGTGAAGATAGGAGAAACCCTAATGAAGACAATCACTTCATTTGTTTGAAATGTGTTATATTGAAATATAATACATTTCAATGAGATGGGGTCTTTTTTTGTTTGTTTTCCTCCCCACTAAGCAGGTGAATTGGTCAGCTGATTTGTGTTGGCACCTAAATTTTTATTGGTGCTGAAAGTAGCAATGATTGTATCACTTCAGTTAATCTTCTGTCAGTGTAGAATTTCTGAGCTAGGGTTCATTGTTGTTATAGTATTTTTCTTTGAAGTCGAATTTGTCATCTTTCTGTGGATAGTGAAAGTGTCTGTGTTAACCAGAGGATTGGGGTCAGCAAGATAGCCACTGCTTTTAGGATCATCAGCAGGTTTTGTCTTAACCGGATTTGGCTGAGGAGCTGAATCAACTGTGTCCCAGGATTACAGGGATGACATTGGAGGAGAGTTTAGAGTCCCGAGGCCAGAACGTTGACAGCTTTGTCAGTCCCAGCCCATCATCTCAGCACCTTGGGGTTTCAGTAGTGCAGTGAAACTGCTGCTTTCTTGGTCTGTCTTGTTCCTTTCTTGATATCTGGACTCTTGATCCTTGCTCCGTTTTGGCAGTCAGTAGGGGGTATGTGTTTGGCCTGCATGGCCTAGTGTTTTTTCTGTTTGTTTGTTTGTTTTAATGTATTTTTGCCTTGATTCTGAAGAAATGGTTATCAGCTGCTCATTGTGGCCAGATGTTTGCCCAAGGGTTTGCTGTCGTTTGGGAGGGGAGAGAGAACAAATTCAACATCATCCTCAAAATTGTTATCTTAAGCCTTAAGTAGCTGCCTAGTGCTTGTTGCTAGGTAACAGTTTCAAGCTGGCGAGGACAAGTCTTGAGCTGTCTAGAAAGCGATTCCCTGAGACTTTGTCTGGGCCTCACAGATTGGATTTAAAAGATACTGTGTGATCCCCGGCTTTTCTGTAACTAACAAAATGATAACATGTCCATAAATACATTACAGAAGACAAAACATCATTCCATTTTGGCCAGAATCACATGTAAATTTTGTGTACTAGTCAAAGTAATTTGTCAGCACCATATGTTTAATTCACATGTACTGTATTACAGCTGACTGCATTACTACTTTTTTTTTTTTTTTAGAAAGCAGCATGCGAAATGTATGTTGAGCATCTCGTTGCTTGTCTCCTTCAGATCAGCAAGAGTCTAGGCGGCGGAGCGAAGCGCACCATTAGCTGAGGAAAATGAGTGAACTGGATCAGTTACGCCAGGAGGCTGAGCAGCTCAAGAACCAGATCAGAGTAAGTCCTTCAGTCCCCGAAGTAACCTGCATTTGTTTTCTTTAAGTAGATTTATAAATCCAAATAACATTTGTCAGTGACCTCCAGGTTTCACACTAGTAGTGATAATAGGATATGTACTTCTTAGTTTGTCCTATTAAAGTGCTTCAATACATTTTTACAGGCTTTATCACCTGTAGCAGTACTGTAACGCATATTGTCACATGATCAAAATCAATGTAAGCACCACTAACACTAGCAAACAAAAATAGCTGTGGGATGACAATATTTCTGCAGTGAGTCTCTCTACTACATTTTACATGACTGCTGTGGGCAAGACGTTAAAGCTGCCTGCTAACGCTTGCTCAGGTTCCTCAGTAGCATCATTGCAGTGGGATGCCACTGAGCAGGAATCCAACTTGATTTACATTAATCTCACTTGTATTGCACCATTGTTTCTTATTTACTATTACTAAATGGATGTCGTCATTCCAGTGCATTTAAGATGTCGGACATTTATAGTGTAGTTAATTTTTTTAAAGAGTGCTTTAAAAGTAAGGAACCCCCAGACATGAAAGCATGCCATTTGCACATAAAATATTTTACTAATATTAAACTAATTTTACTGTCTGCTTTTTTCAGGATGCCAGGAAAGCGTGTGCAGATGCTACCCTGTCTCAGGTAAGAGCTATAGTTGTTATGATGTTGACTTGACATAATTTATGGTTTGGTTGGAAGGTTTTTAATACTTTGACTAATACATGATGGTCTCAAGGTGACTTTCTCTCTCATCTTGATCCTTTTTTAGATCACAGCTAACATTGACCCTGTTGGCCGAATTCAGATGCGCACTAGACGGACACTGAGGGGGCATCTGGCTAAAATCTATGCCATGCACTGGGGCTCTGACTCGAGGTAATCTCATTCAACTCCATTCTGTCCATTAACTAAATATTTTATCCCATCAGCCCAACCCCCACTGCCTAAATGCAGGAAATGGATATAAAAGCTTGCTTGGCTGTCTTTGTGCTGCTTACTTCCTCCTGAGGGTCCTCTTCAAACCGTGGCATTCCACAGTAACTCACCCCACTCTGAATCCCAAAGCAAGTCTTTTGCAGTCTGTTATATTAACATGTACTCACTGTTGTAAAATTTTAACAGTGGTGTACTGTACTGGTGCACATGCACAATATTAACACACTCATTGCCATGAATGGTTATTTCAGGTGCATCACTGTATCTTGGAGTGCTTCTACTGTGCTGTGCTTGTGTTTGTGTGCACTGGGGGTGTGGTATGTGGGTAGGGAAAATACTCAAAATGGAGTCAGTCTTTGTTAAAAACAAGTGTTGAGCCTCATAGCCATGGCAGATGAAGCAATAGTCCTCACTTCAGAAAGTGTATTCCCCAGAGCTGTACACACCTCTCACCTCAGCAATCAACAAGTTAATCACTGTGGCGCTGCCGTGCGTCAGTCCACAGAGAGACCACTGCAAAGTGCTCATTCATCTCATCACCCTGCTGGTCGTATAAGTAAGAAAAAAAAAAAAAATCTAACACGGTGTTTCCACTGTAAGAGCTTACTATTTGTTGAATCTCAATGGTTTATCCTCAAGAGGTGTTTGTGGGATTTTACCCAATCAAAGATGTTTTGAGCTGCAGTCTAGGCTAGAGTTGGTTCTTCATGTGCCAGACTAGGGTGAATTTTCTAGTTTGAGAAAGAAAGCCTTCCCTTACTTTCATTTACCAGCCAATAATGTGTAATTTTTCAGCATGCAGTCCTCAGTGTATTATGAATCTGTTATAAAACATCAACTGTCTGTAAGAGACAAAGTTTAATATAAGGGATATGATGCTAAATCCCAGAAATAGCATGAATATTTTTTTTCAAAAGCCTAAATGCATCTCAAAAATGTAAGTTTTTTTTCTCTTCAAAATATTAAGGTATTAGACGTTCTTAGAATAACACCTCAGTTATTAATTTAGAGCTAATTCATCCCCGTATATTTTTTCTTTCTTTTTGTCAGTGCATGTGAGAACACAAAGCACTGGTTTCATGTTGAAAATAAAGTAATTTGTTAAACAACTTTAAAGTAGAAGTTTGTACTGACTTCAACAAAGCAATTTGCGTTTTTTTTTTTTAATGAAATATCCTGAGTACTCAAATGTGACTAACTCGTCCCACGAGACGATCCTCAAACACATTACCTAAACACATGTTGGATCATTTTGTTGTTTTATGTAAAACATCTGTATTAGCCATCTATATTAGGCTCTTTCTTATTGCTGCTCATTGCATTTTCAGACCTCCTGTTGTATCATATCAGACAACTGTACCACAAAAGTGTATCTTATGAGAATGAGGTATGGGTGCATGACTGGGAAGCCATGAAAACGAAGTTGTTCGTAAAGAGTACTAAAAAATTGCCAAACACGTGCACTTTGCTGCGTGTGCTTGTCTGCCAGTCGACATGTACTCAGACCCGAAGAACTATGAGCTTCACAATTGGTAACTTTTAAATAGTTTCAGTGTTTTCTTTAAAAAACCACGTTTTCGCTTTTGAAAATATTGGTGGCTTCTTCTCAACCCTCAGAACTCTGCCCTAACTTGAAAGCAGCTCAAAGTCTTGTGTTGCAGTCTGCTAACACACTCTGTCACAGCCTGATATGAAGCTAGTATAGTTTACTCTTTAACATTTTTTCCCAGATCAAATGTGGTCATTTTTAAGACCAAGAAGCTGGTAATGATTTTTTTCCTGGACTTGAATTCCCAGCACAAACCTTTCGGTCCCAGACTTATTATCTGCTGGTGTGCGTATGTGAGCGTGTTCCTGCCAGCACAGTAGTTAAGATTTCCATATTCCCAGCAGTCATTGGTGTGTTCACTCTTTTTCCTGGTCCTGTGTGCATTGGGACCATCGCTGTGGTTACTCCTGTTGGGTTCACCCAGATAGCAGAGCAGTCACAGAGGTACTGAGGAGCTTTCTCTTGAAAGCAAAAAGTGAAATATATCTCAGTGGGGTTTTTGTTTTTGTTTTAAAGATGCTCCTCTAAACATACTTGAAAGTATTGGTGTAATTCAGCTGCTAGATCAGTCCAGTTGGGATTAGCACCATCCATTCTGCATGTAAAATTATGTAAATGTATTTATCACAAGTTTTTTTCATTTGTTTCGTTGCTTATGGATATATTTTTATCTGTCTAGAAAATGTCTATTCACTTACTTGCTCAACACTTAGCTTCCATGATGGTTCTTGAACAAGCCCCCCCCCCGAATCTCACCACCCACATAATTTACACAGTAAATTGAATCATGTGACCTGCATTGGTTTCTATCTTGTCCTGTTTGCTCACAGGAAAATGACAGCACTGGCAACACTACTAAACATGGTTAAGTGATAGCTTTCCTATTGTGTTGGCTCTGAAAGGATGGCTCATTGTTACCCCTAATTCCTAAAGCGCAACAAAATATGGATGCAATAAATTGGAAACGCCTTAAAAAAGTAAATCTAAACGATCTGTCTAAATACCATCTGAAATGTTCCGTTCTATCATTTCAAACCCCTTTAATATAGAATAAAAATGTTCAAGTAAGACAAGCCACATCCTCGCATACCGTGTGTTAAGCAGTGTTTTTGTATTGTGAAGGTCACGGATAAACATTTTCTGGGTAAAACTGTACTCTATATATATATATACATATGCATCACACTCTGCTAGTTCAAATTGATGACAGTCTTTCCCTTTATTAATCTCTTCTTTCTTTTCACCAGGCTTTTGGTCAGTGCTTCCCAGGATGGCAAACTCATTATTTGGGACAGCTACACCACAAACAAGGTAACTGAAACAATTTAAATGGTCAGCAATTTGGGGTGCTTTTTTAAGTTCCTGGTGTTTAACCAGTGAAATGTACAAAGAAAGACACACATCCTCTCTTACGTTGGTATGGGAAGTTTTTTTTTTTTCCTTGTGGTTTGATCAGTGAGCAATACGTTCTAATAATATTTTAAAACTGATAACACCAAAACACCGTGAAATGATGAGATGATGTCATAAAATGTCACGTAGTTGGTTAGCTTGTTCTAAAACCAGAAAGCTAAAACAAAACTTCTGTTGACCCAGAGCTAACCATCCTTTAATCTTGAGTTGTAAACACAGACGGGCAGAAGATTTTAGATGTCAGCAGTACATATAAAACACAGAAAAACACAAAGTGGGGCCAAGAGATCTGATGAGGTCGGGGTAGTCTAAACATAAGATGTGTACAGTCATCCTTCACCAAATTTCCAAATGAACTATTGTCTTTTCCCTTTCATCCAAGATCAAGTCAGAATAGAAATAATGATAACTCCCAGACTTCCATTTGCAAAATGTTAAGTTCATTGTAATACAATTCACAAGTGTTTTGTGTCAAGTAATGCTATTTATAGTGAATACTGTGCCCTTGAAAGGTTAAGTTAATACTGCAGACAGACTTTGTCACATGCCTGCCCCTTCTCCCTCTCTTCCATCTGTCACTGCATACTATCTAATATTAAATCTTGCTCCTCTCCTTCAGGTCCATGCCATCCCGTTGCGCTCCTCCTGGGTGATGACGTGCGCCTATGCCCCTTCTGGGAACTATGTTGCCTGTGGTGGCCTGGACAACATCTGCTCCATCTACAACCTGAAGACCCGTGAAGGAAATGTGCGCGTAAGCCGCGAGCTGGCCGGACACACAGGTAGGCAGGATGCTTCCATTAGCTTGTACCCATATACCCGTCAGTCCCAGGATGTTGGGAAAAGTCTCCCGTTCAGTCTGAAGCACAAATCCCTCAAGGGTTATGTCAGAAAGGGCATCTGGCGTAAAAATCTGACAAATGAAACATGTGGCCGTACCTGCTGCAGCAACCCCTTGTGAAAGAGTGCAGCCCAAAGTAGCTTTGATTTGTCAGCGTTCTGCAATCTCTGACAGGGGCAGTATAGGTCATGGCAGGACTCAAGTCACTTGATTTTTAAGACTGCATTTCTCATTTAGGTTTCAATTTGGCCCTCCGTTTGAGTAGATGGAAGTTCATATTTCTTACTTTTTTCTTTCTTTTTTTTCTCTTTTTTTTAAAACTTTTTGTTGCTTGGGCTTAAATGTGGTTGTGAGACTGGTAGTTTCATCTTGTGCGTCTGATTCTGTTGGTGTGTGGTCATGGTAACATGCTTTTGAATATTTGGCAAGTCTTTTGTCAAAGCAAGACTTTGCAGCCATATAGGATGTAGCCATACAAGTGTGTGTATGTATATATTTATAAAAGATCCCCCACCAAAAAACAAGTCCTTCTATAAACAACCAGTCGGTTATAAGCCATTATGTTGTGGATGTTTTTTCAGATCCAAAAGATACCAGTCATATTGTGCATCTGTCTCCCATTGTGTCATATACCAGCTCAAGCTACTGAAAGTGTTGAGCTCTTGGGCGCGGAGCATTCATCTGATCAGTGTCACATGATGCAGGAAGTGTGTCAGCATTTTAGTTCCAGTTCCTTTGCTATTGGGAGGGGTTTATAAACTCTGCCAGCTAGTAAAGGAAGAATTATGGAAGCAAGTCATGAACCAGGAGATGCCCTACAGCTTTTTCTCTTTTCTTTTTTTTATCTGGTTGTGAATTAGTCAATTCATCTCCCCCACATCCAGCTCACATAACATTCTCTGAGGGTGGGATGATGATTTGGGATGAGATTTCTTTCTCTGTGCATAGTATAAGGGGAGGAAACTTGTCTTATAGCTCTGCAAAATTAAATATCATATTATAGTTTTTGATTCCGTTTCTTTCGCTCCTCTCAGGTTACCTGTCCTGCTGTCGCTTCCTGGATGACAACCAGATTGTCACCAGCTCTGGAGACACCACCTGGTGAGTTGGGATATTGCAACCACTGCGATCAGTTCAATCAAGTACACTTTTTTTTTTTTCTTCTTTTAAACAGTTGGGTCAGAATTTCAACCTGTCAAGAGCTTCAATATTTTACTGGTTTCAGGGCCATCACATTGGCCTGTAAGTTCTTTAGGTTGTCTACAATATTTATGGAAATAAAAGTGTTCCTAATTTCATGCACTCATGTAGTGCTTTCTGCTAGAGAGCTACTGTTTAAATACAAGGTGGCTAATTAGTACATCTTTCTGGGCTAGATTCTGCTCATAGGTCAACAGTCACTCTGCAGAGTAAATGACAGTAAATCATCTTTGCGTTTTCTTGCAGTGCTCTGTGGGACATTGAGACTGGCCAGCAGACAACTACATTTGCTGGTCACACCGGCGATGTCATGAGTCTCTCGCTGGCGCCCGACACCAGGCTGTTTGTGTCTGGAGCCTGTGATGCCTCGGCCAAGCTCTGGGATATCAGAGAAGGAATGTGCCGACAGACCTTCACTGGCCACGAGTCGGACATCAACGCCATCTGCGTAAGGACACAAACAGAAACCTTATATACTAGTCATGTCAGGGTGTCAAGTCTTAAAGCCACTCAGCGGATTACAGAGTCAGATCTGTCAGCAAGTCTTGGGTTCTTGAGCAAGTCGAGTAAAATGACTGGATGACTTGGCTCTGTTTGTGTTGACCTTTTTGCTAAGTTTAACTTTAAAGCTCTTTCTAAAAAGGCTGAGGCAGCAATTTGAAAACAATTAACGCTAACTGTTGAGACTTTGTTTTAAATGAACGATCTTGATTTCATAGTACATAGTACTGCAAGTAGTATTCAGTAAGCTTTGCTCTAAAAGTGATGACTAGACACACTAAAAAAAGATTTGGTATGTGATATCAGCCCTTAAGTGTAGATAATTAGCTTCACTCTGAAAAATCGCACAAAAGTAAGAATACTTTAGATTCTCCTGCCCTTTGTTACAGTTCTTCCCTAATGGCAACGCATTTGCCACGGGCTCAGATGACGCTACCTGCCGGCTGTTTGACCTGCGTGCTGACCAGGAGCTGATGGTTTACTCACATGATAATATCATCTGCGGCATCACCTCTGTCGCATTCTCTAAGAGTGGCCGCCTACTGCTGGCTGGCTATGACGATTTCAACTGCAACGTCTGGGACACTTTGAAGGCCGACCGTGCAGGTAGGCACCATACGGAGCAAAAGACTGGAGCTGTGTGAATGTGATTATACTTCATTGACAAATGTGAACACAGCATTTCATTAATTTTTTTCTATAATTTGAAATCTTCACATTATGAAGCCTCTAAGGAAAAAACAAAACCTAAAATTATTATTGCTGATGATTTGATTCACTGCTGATGCTGACTCGCCAATATGCCATGAAGTCAATATTTCCACATGTGCTGCATTAGAGTGGCAGAAGGGTAGGGTCAGGACTCCTCGTTCACAATATGAAGGTACCTGTTGCTTCAGTTTCAGAAATATTTGCAATTAAAATTTTCTGATGTTGAGCATTATTCTATGAAAGTAGCCGGCATGCTAACAGCACTTTTGCAACTTTGCTGGTGTGGCCAGTACCTGCACAAACTTGTCAGTTGGTCTTTTACAGTTAGTTCTTGTTGAAGAGTCAGTAATCACCATTGTATTGACATATTCACCGTATGTAGCAATAAAGTCATTTAAATAGTTTTAAGTTGTTATTATCACTAGATCAGGCTGTGTGGCAAACAGAAGATTTTTGTCTTGGCGTCATAAATATTTGTAGTTTGTTGAAGTTACTGCAACTGTTAGTGAAAACACTGATAGGAGTATGTTTGTTCTTTTGTTGTGTTGCATTAAAAGTAGCGTTTGTCTTACAGCTTATACAGCTGCATCTATTCTGAGGGTTTTAGTTCTGTCAACATGGCGGTGAAGAGTTCACTGTGTGGTAGTTGTCAGGGAATGATGGATATGTTCAAGCCACCAAATAACCTTATAGCCTGCAGACACTGTTGAGGAGCTTCTATAAGGGGAGACACTATCATAAGTGCCGTTCTGGGAAACTAGGAAGAGAGTGTATTAAAATGCCTATTAAAAATTACTTTGAGTATTAAACCTAACACTATTGGTGCAAATCAGAGACGCGTCAGCAGAAACGCACTGCTCCTGCGCAAAGCTTTACTTGTGAAGGTAGATGCTAATCTGGTCTAATTGCACTTGCACATTGTCCCTGTGAAACCTGATGAGTTTAAGCAGAGTGGGAATAAATATTTTGTAGCCAAATGTGCACCGTGTAACATGTTTTAGTTATTAGTGTATCGTATGTCTTGGTTAAGCATGTTTGGCTTTATGTGAATACTGTAAAGTAATATTTCCCCATTAAATATCTGAAGCCAAACTGTAGCCAAAGGCCAATAGTAAGCAGGTGAGAGAGGAGAATCATCCCCTGTTCGAGTAGTGAAGAGCCCCCATGGAGGCATGAATACTTGATCTATTGACTGCATAGTGGAATCAGAAGCCAACATCTTAGCAGACAATTTTTCTTTTTTAAATATTTCGATCCACTGGTGTATGGAGTATTGATTATCAGTATATTGGGTCAGCATCAGCCTTTACTAACTGGTTTATAGCCTACTCTGCACTTTATGGTTTAAAACAAGTTTCATCTTGCCCTCTTTCACCTTTTTCTAAAGTGTTTCATCACGTAATCAGTTTCCAAACCTGCATCTTTATTCTCGAGTCTATGTTAGCCTGCAGTACCCGTCAGACAGAGCAGATTTGGTGCTTTGTCTCATCCTCTGCTGTCTTGGCAGGTGTCCTGGCCGGTCATGATAACCGGGTGAGCTGCTTGGGTGTGACTGACGATGGCATGGCAGTGGCAACAGGGTCCTGGGACAGCTTCCTCAAGATCTGGAACTAGAGTCTGAAGGTAGGTGTTAGCACCAGCGCCTCAGAGTTCATATTTACTGCCATCTGGGGGTTTAGATTGAAACTGCAGGCACCGGCTTAAATGATTTTAGTTTTGTGCACAGTCAGTAACTTTGCAGAGTAATAACGATAAAATGTTTGTTTTTTCCAGATGGCATCCGGACTCCAAAGTTGAGTGGAAGACCATTCCAACATCACGATGTTCAATTTTATTGCATATCCAATCTTTTCGAAAACACACCATGATACTGACTCCAAACACCCCCTCCAAAAAACTATCAAGGGCAAAAATTCTCTCTCTCTCTCTGTCTCCTTCTCATTTAAAAGAGCACAATTGTCTGTCACTCATTAAGCTACAAAAAAAGAAAAAAAAAAGCTTGGGGAATTTAGTGCTTTCAGAGTGGAACTGAGGGGAAAATTGTGCATTCCTCCTACGACCATGGTCTGGTATTGTTATAACTGAAAATACAAAAACCCCACCACCGCTGCCACCATCACCACCACCATCACCAAGCGAAATGTGTCCTGCGTCCTCATTATGCACAGGTCTGAGTGAAGGTTATTACATGGCAGTGATCTAACTCTTGATAGCTTTTTGACCATGTTTATTTTTGTTTCTTTGTTTTGTTTTTCTGTTTAGTTGAAGAGGTAGATCAGTGAACTGTCAGTTAATGTTTAAAATGAGGATCAAAGCTTTTATTTCCTAGTCTTTACACATTTTTAGAGAATGTTTTTAAGTTGGGAAAAATAAAAGAATCTCCAGATCGCGTCATTTTAAATCCAGCTTTATCCCACCGGAGAACAAAGCGAGAGAATTCAGCTTCAACAGGGAGTCCTCAAAGCCACTTCTGGCCCTTCTGTATATTTAGCCCCGTAATACTTTTACTGTCTTTTGTTTGGGTTTTTTTTTTTTTTAATTTGTTTGTTTGTTTGTCCCACACCACACCCCATTGTAGTCCACAAATCTGTTTGCACAAAAATTAAACTTTGCATATATACTGTCTAAAGGAAAAAAGTTAATTAACCAAGCACATGCTGTTTATGATGACGAATGCTCGTTTTTAAAACGGAAAACAACAACAACAACAAAAAAAGAAACCCAAACATTTTAACCATTCTTACACCTTTTTGTCTGGCAACAATGTAGAATAAAGATTAACCCATCAGATCATAATCCACCCTGCCCCTCGTTTTGTTTTGGTTTGTTTTCTGTTTATGCCCTCCCCTCCTTATCCTTTGTTTTTCCCCTGGTTTCTGTTGCCCGTGGTTGGGACCGGTGATGTGATTTGGTCAGGTAGAGAGTACCTCCACTTTAGCCCGGTTGCAATCCGGACGTTTTCTCTTTTAACAGAGGTGCCCATTCCGTGCTTGGAAATGCAGTTACTACTCTGTGAATGACATGTTGTATAAATCAATGTTTGAAAATAATGATATTGAAACTTTTTAAGTTAAAAACGAAAAAAAAAAATTTTGGTTGTCTGCCATGGGTGGGTTATCTCTTAGAATCGCATGCTGTAGAATTGCTTAAAAGGTGCATATGAAATTAAGTCCTTTTGATGTTTTTCTTTGAGAAAATAACCTGTTGAATATATCAATACGATGGTATTTATATTTTTCTTTTTCCTTTTTTCCTTTTTTTTTTTTTTTTTCTTTCTCCTCCTTTTTGTTTTTGGCTACTCCGTGCATACACGATTCAACTAAAATGTCAAAGCTATGCACTCGAGAAGCAAACCCTGCGACATTAATGGTTACTTGGTCCATACTTGGGAGGGATTCCACAAAAATTAAAGTAATGTAAGTGTTTAAATTGTACACACATACATACGTACATTCATTCACGTAAACATACACAATCTCCAATGGAACAAAATAAAATTTTCATTCCTTCTGTAGCAAACGAAATTCCATTTACAAAGGAAAACATTTTATAACAGGTTTTTTCTGTCCTTTAATAAAAAAAAAACGGGAAAAAAAAATCTTGCAGCATCTGAATGGCAGAAGTTTCTGTTGTTCCCTTCTTGTAAACAAACGCTCTTTCTTTAGCAGTAGTGACATTTTTTCCATTCTGTTTTTTCTCTGCGACATTCTGTACAAAAAAAATGTGCTGTAATTGTGCGTTAGGCCTGGAGTTGGCAAAAAATAAAACAAAATAAAAAAAAATATTACAAATTAATTAAATTCCCTTTCCTTTTTCTCTCTTTCTCTATCAAATAACTGTAGAGCTCTGCACCCCCACTGTTCCCTTTTCACCTTTTGTATTTAATTTTAAAGTCAGTCAGTGTACAACCGAAAGCTGGATGCAAGATAGAAACTATATTAAAATGTACTGTTATTTAAGATGTAATAAAAAGCAGTTTGAGATGACCTACTGTGTTGAGTGTGATTCACTTAGAGCATTTCCCACTGAAGCTAGAATGTTGCAGACTGTTTGGTTTCCTTGTAATTATGTTCAAGTCAATAAACAATTTCTTATCCACTGCTGAATCAGCCTGCCTCTTCTGTACAGTCATTAACGCACTCACTTTCCATTTTTTGTTCATCAGCACTTACAATGAGTGTGAAGGCACCTTCTTGTAGTGCCACTCTGAGTTTGAGTGTGAAGACTAAAAATGAAATTGCATACTGTGACTATTCCCAGCTTGAGTAACAGCAGCATACGTGTCCACGCTTGCTGAAAACATCAGCGTAATTATACACGCCGATCTTAAGTGGCGTGCCTTGCTAAAGAGCATTTCCCTCAGTGTTAGCAGTTTGCATATTACTTACTCGGTATATTCTCACACTTGCTGATCCCTGCTTCACCGATGGATGATCCGAGTCCCTTCTAATGATGTACATGCTTTGGTTATAATCCTTGACGTTTACTGCCCTCTACTGGGCAGACATCTGAAATACAAATACAGATTACTTTGTGTGGATGTGGCAGAGACTGCGTGACCATGAGCAAGTAGTTTTCCTTCTAGATGGTCAGCACATCTGTAACAACTCCAAAGAAATTACCGAGTCTGGTCTTTCTGATGACATGTTGAACTTGATAAACAAGTGGCAAAAAACAAATACTACATCAAAATGTACTGATTAAGCCTGTGATCAGCTGAAGTGTGTTGCTGCTGAGGTTTACTGCTCTTTGTGGATTTACACAGCTGAATTCAAGCAAATGTTTCACGAGCTGTCTTGGCTGATTTCCATGGTATACTGTTTATACTGTCTTTTTACTACACAGCACACAGTTGGTATAAAGATTCAGTAAATGAATCGAAGCTTAATCACTTACATCTAATTCATCTCTGCTACACTTGATGTACCCTTGATGTAATCTCTGACCATGAACACTACAGTCACTGTGGTGTTCAGTCCAAAGCAGTGCTTTACTTTAAATTCACTGAGCAGTTCTTACCTTTAAATCTAACATTTCTTCCACCTCCCATCCTGTCTTTTTTATCTTTCTCCATCTCTGAGGTTTCTTTGCTTCTTTCTTTTTCTCCCTGGGAAATGCAGCAGCTGAACCTTTAGCTGACAACACACCTTGAGTCAAACTGCATACAAATGGCTTGTGTGTGTGCTGACATCTGTCCAGCTGTTAGAAATGTTGCATTTGAATTTGACCTGCCACAGCATGTGTCTCTGTAGTGCGAACTAGATCCTGAAGTACGACACAGGCTCCACTTTAGCCACTGGTAAGTATAGTGCTGTGAATGATGCATAAATTATATGTTGTTGTTTTTTTGTATTTTATCTCTACATATGTGATAAGCTCCGGTGATGGCTACACCAACAGCATTGTCTTTTCTGTGTTATTGTTCCCTCCATTTAGGCTCAATGATGTTTGATGGAAATAAAAACTTCCCTCAAACATGTTAAACCTAAGTAACATAAAGTAATGTGAATTCTAGTATTTGTACTCCGTTATTTCCCACTTCTGTAAAGTTGTACTGATTGACTGAAGCACACTGAAGTGTGTAACAATTGCCACAGTATTCTTTATTTTTTGTTTTTGTGCAAAAGTCTTGAGCCACACCTCATTTCTTCATATTTTTCTAAGAAAATGGGAAATGGGTGCAGCGATTTTTGAAACATGTTTCAAACAGACACGGAAATAAGGCAAAACCGGAGTTTGTACAATTCTAATGAGCTTGGAAGTCAATATTATACGTTTTTGTAATTTCTTTAAGTAATTTTCAGGAATAGGCTGAATTCTATGGGATTCTTGAAGGACATTCAAAGCTGTGGTTTGGATGTTGGCTTGCTTTTGTTCTGTTCTGTATCAAGTCTTTTCTCCCCGTTTCACTTCCTTAAAAATGGATTCTTAACAGCCACCCTTCCACCAAGACTATTTTTCCTTTGCCAGATTGGATTTTTCTATTTGTTAAAGACACAACTTTCAGACACTGTTCATTTGTTGAAGAATTATCATTTCTCTCCCACTTGTCAACTTTCTTCTGTTCTTTTAAAGACACCATGCACACCATGCTGCATGTTAACTTTTCAGATAATAGCTAATTGAGAATCACCTGGTACATCCCCCAAGTAAGGTAGCTTTTTTTTTTTTTTTTTTATTGCTGAATGACTATATGAATGTTAAATGTCTAAAAAACAAAACATAAAATCAGCATCTGTCAAAATATTGAGGTACGCGGACTGGAAAATGAGTAAAAAAGTAATGCCCAAAGAAAAACCTTGAAAGACCAGAACCATTGCTAAAGGCCATTTTCAAAAATGACAGGGAGAGTCTAGTCTAAGCAAAATATAAAAGAAATGAGGGATGTTTTTTTTTTCCTGCACAGTCAGTTTAATGGAAAGAAACAGAATAAAGCGGAATAAAGGTTATTTTGCGGTTTAATCATTATGACGGGTGATAGAAATTTAAGCCTGGAGGCTTTAGTGGAATCATTAATCCAAAATAATCCCTTAATTCATGCAGCAGCTATATCTTTATGTCTTTGCCGTATAATTTTTTTTTTTTTTTACCTACAATGTAGTTACTTAATAGTTTGCTCCTGTGATATAATCTGAATGCTGTATATATAATCTGTGGTGCTGCAGCCTGGAGAGGTAGTCCAATATGACGTCGGCGCAGAGGGAGCCCGTGATTGGCTGGTCAGTATGAGGAAGTTGCGAGGCGATTGTTGATTCCTGAGAAGTGAGATGGTGTAACTATATTATTATCAAAGCGAATAATAATGGCGAAGTTCTGATCCTGCGGGATTTTGCCGCGCGCCAGATTTGCGTCGTCTCCCGTGACGGTGTGAGTAAAAAGGTAGCCGTGCAGCTGGATGATGTGACGCTCTGTGATCAGGACGGCTAACTGCTAGCTTAGCTTGGGAACTAGCTCAGTTGCCTAACCGGGGATATATCTGTGGTCGCCACCATTCATCCGTTTACATAGTCAGGCAAGTCGGTGGAGGTCCTTTTGTAGACCACACGGGACAGTTCGACTATTAGAAAAGTGATAAATCACAAAGAGAGCAAAGGCGAGGCTGTTAAGCGCAAGATAAACATTAACCTGTGTAAGCTAGGTTGCATCTTTTTCTCTAGCTGGCTGACGGTAAGGAAAAAACTTTAGCCAATATAAATTAGTTGAGGCTTAATTTTGGCATAACTTGAAGTTTTTACTGTTTGGACAGAAACTTTTATTTCAATTTAATATCGACTTAGAAAAGAGTGCATAGTAACCCTTATGTAATTTGGTGAACGCCGGTTAATGGGAGATGTAATATGTAAGATCGATAGAAATAAAATAAAATGAATAGAAATATTTGAGCGCGTCAGTGGATTTTATGTGACCCGAGCTGTAGACTCGCTCGTGTTTTCTTTATGTATATAATAGGTGGAATGATGTTCTGTAAATTTTTGCCTCTTTTGGACCATCAGTACAAAAGCTGGTTTTATTACATGAAGTTTGGCGCATGCAGCCAATACACTGAGCCGTGGTTGTTTCTGCCAGCTGAGCTGATTAATGGTTGCTAGGGTGTTAATGAACAGAGTGAGCAGATCAGGACAAACTCATTGCTGTTGATACACCTCATGGGAAGAGTGTGATTGAGGGGAGAGGGCGCAAATTAAAAAATTTGGCATTTAGAAATTGAAGAACAAATATATTTTATATGTGCAACTTTGCCAGCTCTTTCACTAGGTAAATATTACTAGCTATAGTCTATTTTTAAGTTCTTATGCTATAGTCCCTGTATCTGTTAAGGCTGCGATTAAATGTTATTTCAGCAGCTCTTTTGTGTGATCATTTTCTTTGGGTGTCAGTGGGGATGAATACATAAATTGGCACATTTCTTTTGATTCTGAGCCGATTGTGAGAAACACACATACTGTTGTATTTTCCCACATTCAAAATAACGTGAACAAAAGGCTTTGAAAATCATCTTCGACCAGCCTCACACAGTTGTGCGTCATCTCCCAGCATTTATTGTCACTTAGTTTTCATTCCTTTGTCGCAGTTTATATCCTGTATATTATACAGATCATATATCAGGTGTCACGCAAAGTGTGACACCTGATACTCACGAAAGATTGCTGTGTCATGTCAGTTTACCTCCAGCCTGGCTGTGTGAGATGGAGGGCGGAAAGGACGTGCGAGTGGAATCAGCCCCATACTCCTGCTCCACCTGTGATGGAGGGGAGGTGCCTGCCCGCAACCTGACTCGAAGAAACAGAAAAGTCCGCAGCTTGAGCACTTCCTCAGCCAGCACCTCCTTTGAATACAGGTAAAGCAGTTGTCCACACATGAAACTTGATTTTATCTTTTTTTTAAGGTGGTAATGAGCCATGTTTAAAGTGCAAAGTCAGAAGAACAGTATTACTTATAACTTCAACCCCTCATTTGTGTCTTTCCTTAGGGTTATGGTCGTGTGAGTGAAAAATTGCTGATTCACTGGTCAAAACCTCCTGCTTATCAGACACGTGACCCTGGTGCAGACTAACCTTTAAGCAAACAAACCACCAATATGCTTTAAGTTGTTGTTCAGTTGGTCAGCTCACTTTCATACAGAGCGTTGCTATAAAGGTCAAGATATTAATTCATTGCTGCTCACTAAATTTGCAGTAACTCTGTCACACACATACACAGATACAAACAGCCATGAAGAGGCCCGCTACATGTAACGATGCCAAGTGTTCAGCCTGAAACATCCAGATGTTTGTTTTTTTTTTTTAAATGGTCCATGTTGCCATGACTATAATCCAGTAATACAATCAGTTGACCTGATTGGTTAACCTGATTGCATTACTGCGCTACCACCTTGTAAGCAGATTGGAAAATGTTGAGACGCAATCACAGTTGCAGCAGCTAAGACTTTTGTGAAATGGATTTGTGTGGGTACCTGACTTCACGGAAATAGGATGTTTAAAACCTCTTTGGTTTGCTAACTGTTCGTGTTGCAAGGTTGTTTTTTTTTCAGAAGCATTAAGATTTAGGAGGAATTTATCCTAATTTGGAAAGGACCCTTTTCATTGTAGTGATATTTGTGGGTTGTAAAAAGCAAAAAGTGAAGTGGACCTCCTTGGCTGAAAAGTAACTAATGTGAGTTTAGTTAAAAGCTTACAATAAGACCAGAGCTTACGATAAGCTGATCACAGTTTGATATCTGTGTATTATTTTACTAATACAACGCAATACAATATCTTCTGTTGGAGTGGTTTTAAAAAAATGTTGTGACTCCACCTGCACTGTGATCCAGTGCTGGACTGAAATATTGATACATTCTCAGATTGCTCGAGAAGTTACGCAGAAGTAAAGCTTACGTACACAGCTGGTTGCTTGGGGACGTTGTAGGCTCTGGTAACCTAGGTGACCGTCTAATGCAAGGATGTCAAACTCATTTTACATCGTGGGTCAGATACAGCTCATTTAGATCTCAAGTGGGCCGGACCAGTGAAACTGCCCTTTAACTAAACATTTAGTCAGAGGTCAAGTACAGTTTTAGCAGCAAGTCTCAGTTCTGGTTAATTCACAGAATCTTTTTGGACCCACTATATAAAAAAAAAAAAAGATTTCTATAATAGAGAACCTTTCTATTATTTAATTGTTTATCTAACACTTAACTAGTTTGGTGTGGTATGAGTGGTCATGTGGAGGTCTTTGTCAGTAGGAAAAGCTGTAAAGCATTTTCCAAAGCCTTCCAGGCCAATTCTGTCCCCCTGGCCTTATGTTTGGTCACATGTCAATCAACGATATACTTAAGTCTCATTGGTAGTCTCTTCAGTCTCTCACCTGAGACTGACCTGAGCAGTCTTTTTGCCCATAGTTGCTTGAAGTCACTAAATGCCATTTACTTTTTATGCTGTCTGGTTGCTACCACCACAAATCCAGTGTGCACACAGCTTTACTCTGTTTCTGTACTTTAGTGTCAGAGCTTCATCTTTTTAGTTCTCTTCTCTTTTTTCCTTTGCCCATTTGGTGAATGTAAAAGTCTTAAAGTTGCATTACTTTTTGTTTTTTCTCCACTGAAGGGGAAAAATGACCCTAAAACAAGCTCACAACCACTTATCGTTGATCGAACTGCTATCACTTTAAAACACTTGCCTTTTCTCCACATCATCCCATTGGACTCCAGTTTTTTGGCGTTCTGACAAATACCAAAGCAGTGAGTGAAACAAGAGCAGCAGACTCCGTAGAGTTGCAGACTTGGTGATAACTGTCAGTGTTTTTGTCAGCGTGAGCAGCGTCTCTGGCGTTGCGCGTTAGTTTCTTTACATGTTTGTATGAAAATATCGTTCAGTGCAGCTTTAAGAGCGCGTAAACGGCAGATGGTGCATTCGCAGAGTGAGACGGCTAAGAGGATTTGTTGACTGAGTGATTCAGCATGAAGGCTGCGTTTGCACCGTCAGTGAACGCCACCGCTGACCTTTTGACCCTACACTCCAGTCACAATGCGTTAACAAAGCCTAATACAGACAGGTGCTTAAGATTTTCCTTTTTCCCACTGCGCAGAAAGCAGATTTCTGTGAGCTCCAGAGTAAGTAAGTGGATAAGTAAGGCTTATAAAACAGCTTGTCGGGCTTAATTTCACCAATGCACTGTTAACACTGCACCTACGACAAACAGACGCCCCAAAAAAGTCTAAATCTGAACAAAGAACATTTCAAGCACTGGGCTGTAGCGCCACAGTTTACACTTTCACCTATCAAGTGAAAGGTTACCAGATCGACGCAGTGACACAAATAGAGACTCTAGCGGTGTGTCGAAGCTAAGTAGACACAAAATAAGCAAATATCGGCTGATTTGTGAATTCTGTAAATTCTGAACTTCCACTTCTGTTTTGTAGACGTCTCCAACAGCCTTTGTTTCGCTTCCCCTTTTTTTTTCTTTTTTTGTCTTGAAAACTGAAATTAAAAGTGTAATTTATTTGGTGAAAACTTAAAGAGTTGGTAACTTGGGAATTTCTAGAGACTAGCATCGGCATCAAAGGGTGAGTGACATTGTCTGGTCTTGAGCTCAGCTTCCAGTTTCCTGTAAACGAGCAGATGACAGTAGAAGAGGTTGTGGGGCCAACTTATGCGCAGTTCGAACAAGATGAGATCATTTTAAAATGCCTTGGAGTCTTCATTTGCGTTCTTGCCCAACTGCTTGCCGTGTTTACATGTGAATGTTTTTTATCCTCTCTTTTAGGAGGACTCAATCACTTCATGGACCAAGCCCTGTGACAACATTCGGCCCCAAGGCATGCATGCTCCAGAACCCACATGCAGTAATGTAAGTCAAACAGCGAGAGTTTTTTATTGTTGTTCACCTTTGGAAGTCATTCCTAAGCTTTAGTTTCAGTGTGAGTCATTGTATAGTGAACAGTAGTGAGTTTAGTGTGTCTTTGCATCACTAAAACCCACCTGTACAACAAAGCATCATGTCACTGCTTTGAAATCCGGTTGGGCCTGTAAAGGGTTTTGGAGCAGAGAAAAGACCAGTGTTGCTAATGTCCTTATTTGCAATAGCCAATAAGGACATGAGTGGTCAACTTTTGAACCAGTTCTTTTACCTTCAGTTATGCAATCCTGTAGTTAACTTTGACGCCAATCTAGCATGTCAGTCTTCCAGTTTTGTGTAGTTTTCGTAGCACAATGGGTCTAAATTCTGCAGTCAAATTAGCGTTACAGGCTATAAAGGAGCTTTTTAGCATCACGGTGAGACTTGTGCCATCTGAACTTTTGCAAGTCCTTTCAGATCTGGATGATTTTAAGGCCTAGCTAAAGCTAGCAGCAGAGTCTGTTTTTCTGGCCTTTTTTGGAGAGGAACAAAGAAAAATAATCTGAAATAAGTGATTGTCACTAAGGAAGTGCTGTGGGCTCAGTATTGGTAATAAAAGCAACACCATAGTGTCATAAAGTACACATTCATTTCAGATCTCTTTTCTTTTTTTAAATGACCCATATAGATCTACTCTACACTTAAAAAAAGCAAATTTTTCTGTTTATTTTTAAAAAACAAAAAGCAGAAATGCATTTCTGTTCAGTTAAAAAAATAATAAATAAATGAAAGAGTAGAACTGTTTTTAATCCTTTAAGAGAGATTTAACACAAGCAAGGCAGGGCCAATACAGCTGACTGCTAATACACAGTCACTTTAGATTTCCATGTTTAGAGTCAGGTTTTACTTTAAATCTAGAATAAAGCCTGAGCTGAGTTTGATGCTCTGAGGCTGTTTTCATGCTGATCTTCAAAAGCAGGTAAATTCCTCAGAGCTCAGGTCGTTGAACGCGTGCACATGCAGCACATACTCCAACGTGCCGAATATTTTTTTTTTTTTTTAGCCAACGCCTTTAACAATGATTAGCTGAATGTTCGGACACCACACCACCATGTGCATACTAACTAATGAGTAACTTGATCAGCCGTCCACATTGTGCAGGACACGCCAGTATGAGGAAACAAGTGTAGAAAAAATGCAAACCATACTGTTAAGCATGTGTAGGCGTCATGACTGACATACTCCATTGTTTTTGAACTCCAGTGCAATTTTGCTGTAAAACTAGTTAACACAGCTTAAAAATCATTATCATACACTTCTTTAAAATAATCAGTTTATGAGAACAAGTCTTTCATGTAAATGTGCCAATTTCCTCTTTTGTAACTTCCAAGTGTAAACGCAGCATGTTGCACATCGTTTGGTACTTCACGTCTAGTCTTTATCAGCCGGTTTCAGTGCTTAAAGTGGAACCTTGAATCCAAAATGAGCTTTATCATTACACTAACATCAATCTTCGTTGTTGTGTTGGCGTTTATTAATTTGTCATCAGTGATTTCATTCTAAACAGGGCTTGGTTATTAGTGTTTGGGTGCTTCGTGATAATCACACATCACGTTGGATCACATCAGCGCATCTGCTTTCCTTTTTTTTGAATCCGTCTGACAAATCTGTCAGAGGCACGTTGGGTTTAGTGTGCTGTGAAATGCAGATTTAGAAAAGCAAAACGTGCGGACTAGCTGCAGGTTTGAGAGATTCTTTTTTTTTTTTTTTTTTTTTTTTTTTTTTTTCTTTTTTAAATTATTTTATTTTATTTTATTTTAACCTCAGATCAGTCCATGCTTGATTTGAGGTTTAAGGTCATGTGCCTTGACTACTTAAGAGTGTTTGATTGTTTGGCCTCATAAATTTCTTGGTTGCCGTGTCTGGATGATAAGTGAGTGTCCTGCTGCGCATCTACCTTTAAACATAACATGTAGCATCGAAGAACGCTGTGTTGCGTTGTTAAATAGAAAGAAGGGAACGTGAAGGTTCGAATAATGACTTTTACAACTGTTTATTGATCCCTTAGATTGAGCATATCAACAATGATTTCTGTTCAGTTCTTCTCATGTGGCTGAAAACAGCCTCACTGTTCTTTGTCCTGTGTGTTGAGCACAATACCCAGAATAAGAGAAGAGTTATGGGTCACTTTTACATTGCTGAACTTTATAATTGCTTGGCTATGTGACTCTTTCACTATGTTTAAGCTGTTACCATTTGACCGTTGTGTCGTTCTGAGCCTCCATAAACGTTAAAAATGATTTTAATTGACTATTTAGTAATACAACTTGCAACAGCATGCTTTTCTTTTTTTTCTTATGTTCCTGTGGTAATGGCTGGTTTCATGGACACAAGCACAAACTGTAATTTAAAAAAAAAAAAAAAGGCAGCCAGAGTGTAAGTGTCTTAAACCTGCATTCTACCTGAAGGTCAAAAAATGGTCATAGCTGTGGCTGCAAAAAGCTTTGTGGTCCTATAGACGTCTATGGGAAAACATAACGCTTTCCTAACGAGTTCATGGGCTCGGTCACTTGTATAACGTCCCACTCAATTTAAAAAATAAAAAATAAAAAAAAGAAGAGGAAGTCTGTTCGTTGGAAATCTTTGTCATTATGTTTCAAAATAGTGTTATCTACACACTCACTGGCCAAAAGGTGATCAGTCACAAACCATTAGCGAATAAGCGTAGGAGCTTTGTGGTCATTCCTACCCCTTTTTGTCACATCCTGTTGTTTGCAACCAAAGATGAAGGCGGCAGGACCGATCATGTCAAGGCTTCAGATTGGGTGATGTCGCCGTGGTTACGTCCATCTTTTCTGCTGTCAGTCTCTTGGTCAGTTTTTCTGTTGATACATTTTTTTAAAAGCCAAAGTTTCCTCAAATCTTGGATGCTCACAAATTTGCAAAGGAATCACCTTTTCAACTTTCATGTACAGGAATCCAGTAGTTTCTCTGCATAGAAGATTGCATGCAATCCAACATATTTTGATAATGTTGTTCAAGGCGTCAGCACTACTTGTGTCTTACAGTCTCTGGCATCACTTGTACAATATTTGATTGTACCCTAGATCACTCATCGTGCTGCAGTTATGAAAGAGTCTTGACATTCAAACTGTTGATCTCTTGACTCGATCAGTCACATAAGTGTCTGCGTTTGTTCAGGCAGATTAGCTCCCTTAAAGCTGCTCGACAGGTTAAAAGTAGCAAAACCAGACTATCTTTATTCCAAAGGCTGCACTGTAGTTATTTTCAGGATAACCTGGTTTCACATATTCAGTGTTTACAAGTGTAATGTTTGCACCTACTGTGGACCCTCAGCTGCTGTGACCAGTAGGTGCTATGCTTTAGGGCAGTAGGAAGAAGGAAATGTGATTAAAGGTAAAGTAGCACCAGTTTAGACCTTTCTAACTGGAAACTCGCGTCTTAGATCACTCTCTGTGGAAGGGTGTGGCTGTGAGAGTGCTCAAAGCAGATGGATGCAGCCTTGTTTCACTCACTGTCGGCTTGTTTCGGGGAACTGCAGACACATGTGGCCACATTGATACCCGACACCCTAAATCAGCCTGAAAACTTCACAGTGCATTGTTCTGAAGACCAGCCATGTTACTCCCTTTGTTCTGTGTTGTGCCTCATTGCTTTGTTGACTTCCACTTGAAAGACGAGAGCTGAGGCAACTGTAGTCAAATCCGAAGTACCGCTGAATGCACACAGTGCTTATGTCATGCCTACATGTGCTAAAACATAATCAGAACTTATGTTAATTTTTTCCCACTAAGTAGAGATTTAATTGAACCAAATTAAACCTGGCCTAGTACGTTTAATTCCTTGTGATCAAAACTACTTAATTATCCAGTGTTGAGACAACGCCGGTCTCTGCGATTCTTTTGGTCCTGGTAGAGATCACGCTGAGATGTTTCCATGTTTTACACAATCCTTTTATTACCCATTATTCTTACAGATGCATCTGGAGATCAGCACACTGCATTTCTATGCAGTCCTATGCTAAAGGCTGATCTAAAGAATTCCACACAACAGTTACAGTTATAACCTCTGGTCTCCTCCCCCCTAAAGTAAACACCCCCACAATGGAAATACACTAGTACAGTGGCCAAGGGTGCTGACACCCTGACCCCCATCTCCTTTTAAGGTAGTGTCTGTTTGCCCTTTGTCTGCTCCTCAGCCTCAGTAACTCTTGCTTCATGCCCTGGGGGTGGGGTTTGATTGTCCTTCTGCCCTGCACCTCAGTTCTTTGTTCCCATCCCAGGCCTATTTTCTATTTTGTATCCTTACACCCATTACCACAATATTATAATGCTGCAAGCAATCACAACTATATTCTCTTTAACGTTGATGTACATTAAGGAATCTATTCTCAACACCAGAGTGGCCGAATGGTAGTGACAATATGTTTAATATATTATTTTGAGGTAAAGCCCAATGAGATGCACCAAGTGTGATCAGTTCACACAAGCAGAGATAAGAAGTCCATGCTTCTCATACAGAGTGTGCATTACTAGCATACCAGTGAACGGTGTAGTGATTTACACATTTGTGATTGTGGGAGGAGACACAAATCCATTTAGGGTTGTCAGGAAGAGCATCTGGTGCAAAAATGGGCCAAATCAAACGTGCAGAGAATAAGAAGAGTTCAAAATGGTTTTTTGTTTGTTTGCTTTATAGAAATTTACTGTAATGTTAGTGATCATCCTCCATCGTCCACTAAAACCTTTCTAAAGGACTCCCAGAAATGCCCCCAAAATATTTTACAGCGGGTACTATTCATACACTTTGACTCAGCTCAGGCTTTTCTAATTATATCAATGCACACTGATGTGAAAATGTCAGCGGGGAGACTAAGGACAGCTAATGTCTGAAGGCAACTTCTTATTTGGTTTGTGCCTTATTTGTGTTTCCTGTTACAGTCACACTGTAGGTTCCCATTATATCATTGTGTGAAATGTGATTTTTATGCTATAATGTTTATCCTCTCAATAAAGCCCATATTGTTTAAGTGTCTCTCTGCTTACCGTAGAGCATGAGGAAGTTCAAATAGATCCTGGTGTAATGCCATAACCCAGAATTGCATAATTTCCTAACAAAAGCTCTGTTGATGTGTTTGATTGTTTCCTTTCTTAAGCTGATAGATCACATTAGTCATCTGTCATGCCCATTGGTCTAAGAGGCCTTTTATTGCATTGTACCAGGTCTATGAGCTCTGAGTTGTACCAGCGTGGTTTCAGTGTTTGAGATAATCACACCTGCCTGACAAGGAAGGTCCTTCCCAGAAATGGGCGGGTTCAGTACAGCAGAGTGGGCGGAGTCTGCGATGAAGTCAACTTTAAGAAGAGTGAGAGGTCTGATTCAGCAGCAGAATGCAACAGGAAGGTTTAGTGTTAAGTCCTCGCTGGGCCAAATATAGCCACAGAGGATCCATCAGCAGGGGTGGCGTGGCTGCTTGTTGTTGTTAGTTGTTTTCAGCGCATGGAGACACTTCCAGCCTCTCAGACTGCCGGTGGCTGACTCGCGACTGGACTTCAGGAAGCAAACTGATTCAGCTGCTATGATGTGCAGCTTTCAAGGAAGTAGTTAGAAGCGGAATGAACTGTTTTGTCAGAACGGGCCACGACGACAGAGCCCCGTTCTCCAGCTGAGTCATCCTGAAGCAGCATCTCCGTTACATGTGTACAGTTATGAAGTTCAACCAGTGTGTACTGCAGGACGCTCCCGCGAGCCACAGCGAGAACAGGGTCTGGAAATGGTGAGAAGGCTTTCTAGCATCTTCTGTGTCTTTCTCAACAGAGAGAACATGTTCAATAGGTGAAATATTAACTGGCATGCCACCGCTGCCAGACAGATGTTCAGAGAGTTGCACTGCAGTGACCTGCAGTGTGTGTAATATTAAACTGCTTCTTAAGTTTAGACAGAGAATTCCACTTTTTTTGCGGCCCGGTAACAGAAATAAACATTTAAAAGTTGTTGTTTACGTGTGCCGGGCTTACTGATTGAAAGGGGAAGGTCAGGCTGAGCGTGCTTTGAGGTGGTCAGAGGAGAAACTGTCCATGAATGGATCACAGCTTGTCGCTGCTTCAAATGCTAATGATGTTTTGCTTTTGTCTCATGTGATTGTGTTTGAAAGCAGGCCTGCACTGCTCAGTTTTAGATGTTGGGACACGTGTGTGTTCGGGTCAGTCAGAGCCAAATCATTCGAAATGTTTTACTACATGTAACTAGTCTTCTTGTTTTAAAGAATGTACCAGCCCTCACAGCCTTTGTAAGTAATCTGTGATTGTTCTAATTTTGAATTTGGGGGTATTTTGTCTTTACGTCATTTTAGGGTTTTTTTAAAGAAAGGGGAACTGAATGTGTCACTGCTTTTTCATCTGTTATGGTGGGAGTTTCGTAGGTGTGTTTGCTGTGGGGGTTTTTGGTTTTTTTTTTTTTTAAATTTAAACACTGGTCACTGTTTTATCATATGGGGTTAGTAGGAGTGTGTTGCTTTAACAGTGTGGCAGCTGTTTTAGAAGCATGTAATATGTCCTCGGGTGAGGATTAAAGCTTTAAGGATGTTGAGTCAATCTATTGCGTTGATTCCTGTGACATTGATTCAGAAGAAGTGAAAAAGCGGGTCAGTGTGGTTGTTGCTGCAACTTCCAAACTTTTAGTATTAAAAAAAAAAAATAGTAGGCCATGTGCATTTGCTGTTGACAGAAAGCTGGAAACTATATGTAGAGATGTAAGGTCTCAACACACTCACGGAGGGAAGAACCGTTACAGGCTGATGGAACAGCTTCAGCACCACAGATATGATTTGGTACTTTGTCTGATTCCTGTGGTCACCCACACATTCAGTGCTGATTTCACAGAAATACTCATGTAGGTTAATGGATTACTTACTAATTATTCATTTTTGTATGTGTTTGCATGTCCAACTGTATCCATGAATGCGCTGAAGTCTTGTCATGAGTAGTTTTGGAAGTTTTTGCACCAGGATAGCCGCATGATTTTATTTCATTCTTGAGGTCTATGCTCGCTCCACAGCTGAAATTGAAATGTTGAAGTTTCATTGATAACAGATAAGGGAGAAGTTGTTCTGTGAAAATCTATTTCTCTCGGTAATTTAGCCACCTGACTGTAACGAGGCTCAACACCCCACAAAAAGTCATGCTGATGCTAAGCTAATTAATGTTCATTTTGTTTCAAAGCTAATGCTCAGTCGGTGCATAATACTCCTATTGTATCATGCATTTTAAGCGGCTTTAGTGGTTTGATCCAAACGTATATTAAAGGATTTACTGAAATGTGTTGATGCGGTTTGATTAAAATCAATAAGGAAGGATTTTAAAAAGCTCTTATATGAAAGTGTGTAAAAAAAAAAAAAAAAAAAAGAGAGAATGTTTGACTGTGCAGTTATGCTACTGGTGACGGAGCCTGAATAATTTCTGTCTTCTCACTCCTGTAACTCTTATGCTTCTTGCATAGGGACTGCTTGTACAGAAACTAGAATCAGCTGATTGTAGAGTCATTAAGTTCCTAATATGTATGGCAGAGCTGTAACTAACTCAGGTCAGCAGACTTATCTCTTTTTAACCTGTGAGAGTTTCAGATTTTCATCCGTCCTGTTAGTTTCTACTTTAATGTTTTAATCAGATGTTTGGTTGTTTTTTTTCTTGCATGTTTTGCAGTTTTGTAAGGATTTTAATAACCGAGATGATCATGGGGTTGAGTCAGAACCCTGCAGACAGATTCGCAAGTGTGTGGCAGCAGAGCTAGACAGTAAGCCGACGTGTCTAATTGGATAGGTTCTGAGCGGCCTTAGTGGCGATGAACAAGAGGAATTTTCAGTTAGCTGATAAAAGATGTGTTGACTAAGATCTCGAAGCTCACGTCCCAGGCCCTTTACGTTTATGTCTTTGTTCTGACCTGTTTCTTTGTTCAGGCACATTCAGGATCCCGCCAGCCAGAGGCTGACGTGGAACAAACCACCAAAAAGTGTCCTTGTCATCAAGAAGATCCGAGATGCCAGTCTGCTACAGCCTTTCAAAGAGCTCTGCAGGTTCCTCACCGAGGTAACCACAAACCGAAGGGCGGGGGGGCAGCGTTTGTTGGTGGGAAGCTGCTGAGTGTTAATGTTATACCGCATGTCCAGTACAAATAACAGGCTCTCGATTGTCGTGTGTCATTTAGGTGAAAAGCATGATTGTTTACGTGGAAAAGAAAGTCCTGGAGGATCCAGCCATTTCAGGTGATGAAAACTTTGCGGCCGTTACAAAGAAATTCTGCACTTTCAGAGAAGGTAGGGACACCAGTCATCTCTGGTCCAGTTACATGAAGTGTGTATGTAACTTTTCTTTTTTTAAAAATAAGAGATTTAAATGAGTTGTTGTCTTCATATCTCTTAGATCTCGACGACATCTCCAACCGTGTAGACTTTATCATCTGTCTCGGTGGAGATGGAACTTTGCTGTACGCATCTTCGCTCTTCCAGGTATTCAGCCGGTCGCCCGCGCCGCCACTCTGTGCGTTTTTGCTTTTGCTGCTGTAAACATAACCGTCTCCTCCCATCGTAGGAGAGCGTTCCACCAGTCATGTCCTTCCACCTGGGTTCCCTGGGCTTTCTGACCCCATTCAAATTTGAAAACTACCAGTCTCAGGTCAACCAAATTATTGAAGGTTAGGAAACATTCATTAGTCTTTCAGCCTCCATGTTCGTATGACCAACTTGTACAAATCTTTCCATTCTTTTTGCGTAACTGAAGGTTTTTTGTGTGTGTTATTTTCCGTAAAGGAAGCTTAAAGCATTTGTACTGATTGCAGGTAACGCTGCCATTGTCTTAAGAAGTCGCTTGAAAGTGCGGGTGCTGAAAGAGAACTGGGAAAAGAAGGCCAGGGTGGACGAAAAGGGGATCATTTTGACCAACGGGGACATTGAAAGTAGCCGCAAAGCCATGCAGTATCAGGTAATGTGTCCACCTCGCATTGGGACATAGACATTCAAACTGTTCCTGCTGCAGAATGCAGATTCACCGACGATTGTCCCCCTGTAGGTTAGAGCTTCTGGTTCTCCAATAAAAGTTTTTGTCACATAACTGCAGGGTCCAGCTCCCCTCGCAGTCTCAGCCCGCGCTAAAAATAGGTCAAAACGGCTCTCTAATGCAGTTTGCTCGTCCTGACTCGACCGTCTTCAAAGAAGGCGCCTGCAGGCTGTTAACCTGCTGTTTAAAGAGCAGCAGGAGCAAACTGAGTCATTAGCGAAATGTAGCTCTGACCGCGCGTATCAGGTTAATGGCTTCTGACAAATATTTGTACTGGCACAAATCCAACAATGTGGTGCGAGTGGGTGACATCATATCAACAGACATGGGGGTTGTGGCAAATTGAAAATCGTTTGATGTGTGAATTGTTCTTTTTCTCCCTCCCACAAATCTGCAGGTACTGAATGAGGTGGTGGTGGACCGAGGACCCTCCTCCTATCTCTCTAACGTAGACCTGTTCCTGGATGGACACCTCATTACTACAGTGCAGGGAGATGGTGAGTGGCATGAGAGCGCGGAGACTTCGATGCCGTCCAGAATCAGGGCGCGCTGACAGTGAAATCAGATCAGTGCTGCTTGCTGATAAGGCTAACAACAGTTTTGCTTCACTATGTGCTTATTAATGCACTGAGCCATCAAAAGAGTGTAAAGAAGGGCAAAGTTCAGCCTGCATCTCTGACTGACCGTCACCTCTTAGTAATTCTTGTGTAGAAGAAGAAGAACTTTGTGCAGAAGCTTCTAGACATTTTTCTTCCTAAAATAAAAAAGTAGCCAAACCTTTGCAGGGACTCTTGGATATCCTGTTAAGTACCTGAGCTTCAGTGAAAATGTGCTTTTGCATCTCTGTCCACTCAGGTGTGATAGTCTCCACACCTACAGGCAGCACAGCGTACGCAGTGGCAGCAGGAGCTTCCATGATCCATCCCAACGTCCCGGCCATCATGATCACCCCCATCTGCCCGCACTCTCTCTCCTTCAGGCCAATCGTGGTGCCGGCCGGGGTGGAGCTCAAGGTACTGGCGAACTTGCCAAAAAAGCTCATTCATCACGTGCATTTGCTATTATTTATTTGTTTTAACAAGAAACAGGCAAGTCTTACAAGTAGATCTCGTTTGAATCTGAGCGGTAACGCCACGCACACAAAAGATGAAGCATGTTCTTTCTGTGACTTCTGCATTTTTTCTGCGTTGTCTCTCAGATAATGCTCTCATGTGATGCCAGAAACACAGCATGGGTGTCGTTTGATGGACGAAAGAGACAAGAGATCTGCCACGGGGACAGGTTAGTCTGCATGCCGAGGCCATGATATAGACATAGACACACACTTGATAAGTTTAACGCCCCTGCAGCTGCCTCAACACTTAAAGGCTTTGTTGTGTAACCTTATCAACCTGCCTTAATGGGCTTGAATCCCTGAGTGTCTCCTGAGTCCAATCCAGCTTCTTCCTTTATGTAACTCAGCAAAAACATAATCAGCTTTCTGGTTATTGGAAGAGAGCTGCCAGGATTCCTCAGCAAATGCCTGCTGTTTTCTTTTTATAAGGAAGTTTGAAGACAACACCTCTTTTGTTAAGACTGCAAACAATGAACTTTCTTTCCTTGTTCAGCCCTTAAAAAGTACAACTCCTTTCGTTTATTTATTATTTTTTTCCCATTTCAATTCTTGCTCCAGTATTACCATCACCACTTCCTGCTTCCCTGTTCCATCGATCTGCTTCCGGGACCCGGTTAATGACTGGTTCGAGAGCCTGGCCCAGTGCTTACACTGGAACGTGAGGAAGAAGCAGAACTACCTCAGCTCAGAGGATGAGGAATTCTGAGGCCTTCTTCGGGGTCTCCTTAAAGTCTTGGTTTTAGCTTGACCGTTCTCTGTGCCATTTTTTTCTTTTTTCTTTTACAGATAGAAGGTCTCACCAAACTCCCTTCAAAAAAATAAAAAATCTGTTATAATAGTTTTCAGTAAAACGAGGTTGCTACAGCCCCTCATTTCATCCACATTCACAGCAACAGTTTTAGTTCCCCCACCCCCTCACGAAGACAGCTTTCTTTTGATTGGCTGCACTTTGTAAACAGAAGGTTAGGGATTGTCTGTTCCCACTGACATCATAAATACCCAAAACTAGAAGGAAAAAAATGACCGAGCATTTAGAGCAGTTTGACGCTCTACCAGTGTACCACTGTGCATATATGATAGAAAATAAGGACAAGCATACAAGGTCCCTTTAATTAAAAAAACAAACAAAACTAATACTAAGTCCTACTTTCTAAAATACTGCTTCATCATTCTTGTTTTTTGGTAAACATTTTATTCACGACAGTAAAAAGCTAAATTCCTGTAACTACTGCAATTGGCTGAAATGTGGACGCTGCAACATGCCCTTAAAATTCAAAATATGACTTTAATAAATAAAAAATAAATGAGCATTTTTAAAAGCATTAGTTAAAGAAAATTAAACCAAATAAATATTTATTTTCTTTGTGAACTTTGAAGCATTAATACAATTTCCCAAATGTTCCCACTGGACGTTCGGTGTGTAAAACGATGGATTTTTGAATGGAGTTTGGTTCCACTATTACTCCAGGATCTGAATGCTGTGAAAACCTCTCCTTTCTTGAAGTTAAAACTTCAGCTTGTTAACAAAGTGTTTTGACTAAAAATGAAAAGGAAACGCAACACTTGAAGTGATCTTGTGCTGAAACTTAAAAAGGTCAGTTGTGGTTATCAGATGGTGGTTATCAGATGTGTCGTAGCACTTTTTAATCAGATGGCAGGGTAAAAGCTAGCTCTCTCAGTGGGGGTGATGGCAGAGTTGCACCTTCCAGGAAAGATCCAACTCTGGTAAAAAAAAAAAAAATATGGATGTAATGCTATTAATGAAAGGCAAATGTTGTTTTTAGAGTTTTTTAGTTGCATCTCATGAAGGAGCAGATTTAAAGTACATCTACCTAGCAACAGCAACACAACATTACAGACTGTGCCTTAAACACTGGTATCATTCATGTAAAGAAATAATATTTTTCAAGGTTTACACCACACTTAAAAAAAAAAAAATTTAAAATCACACATTTGCACAGATTTGTGTTTTTGTGCATTCTCATTGTTACCACATTGTGACTGTTTGTCTGCGCTGTTCACAGCACTTGATTGTCACTCGTTTGTGTCATTTATTACATTGTGTAATATCTCTACTATCAACCACGGGGTGAACACTAGAAGGCGGTATCCATTCCAGGCTAAGAGATCACAGATGTGGAAGTCTTCGTATTTCATACTTTGTATTTTTAAAGTCTGCTTTTTAAAATGTGCTTTAAGCCATAGTATATTTTATAGACCAATGTCTGTGGGCTGTGGGTGGTTTAATGGGCTGTGCGTGAGACTTTGGATCTGTTCTTATCAGTTTACCCCTGTGCTGCCTTTCGTGATTACTTTGAGGTGGCCTGCCTTACATGTCTGTTCGGGCTTAGTGCCCTGAAGTTAATATATATGTGTTGTGAATTGGCTCAACAAACTGTGTCAGGGTGAAAAGATGACTAGCTTTCATCTGTAACGCTAAACAAAAACCACCCGAGCACTAACAGCTAATTATTCCTTAAACCTTTGAGTATGTATATAAATGTAATGTTTGAATAAGATGTATTTTGTAAAGTCCATGTGTTTATTAACGGTTTCTAATGTATTACTAATGGATAATAAATCTATTTAGTACTTTCTTTTTCTTTTTTTACATTCTTTGGTTGTAAATTCTGTTTCACTGATGAAGACCAATCTGCTTTTAGTAGTTCTGCTCATCCAACTGAATTTCTAGCACGGTGTCATTGGACAGAAGTACAAACTGAGTTAAACATCTCTTGAATTGCATTCCAGGACAAAGTGAAAAATCTCATTTCTGACGTGGACGGTGGCAGAATTATTTCAAATGTCGGTCTGAACTGTTTAATCTCAGTTTAAAAACACACACGCGAAGTTCAGTAAGATAACCAGGCTTTGACGACTCTTCTGTGAAGCATTGTCAACTCTCAAAGTGCTTTTCATTTTTGTAAATGGGAATTTTGTATGAGTACACTTGTTAATGTTTCTAATATGGAGTCTGATATTTTTCCCAAAACATTTAATAAACAGGTTTAACCAACAACGGTCTGATCATGTGCTTCGACAAATGAAACCAGTTATATGATAAAATCACGGGCATTTGCACAGAGTTACTTTAAGTACAGTCCTGAGTCGCATCCTCCTCTTCGGGAATAGTTCTCCAGGCTTCTTGAAGATGAGGATGCGATTCAGGTGGTGTACAGTGGACCAAAATCTGATGGTACTCGAGATCCCCAACACCATGGAGTGAAGTGCAGGCTTCAGTGAGAAGTAGATGGATCAGCTGACTTCCCCCCTCTTTCTCAAGGACGTAACTTTCAGATAATGTTCACCTGCTGTAGATCAGTATTATTATTATTATTATTATTATTATTATTATTTTTTTAATCCTGCCACTTTTTTGTCCTTCGTCCTGTCCAGTTTCCTCAAAATGTTTAAGTACACACTTCACATCACGCCAGGTTATAGGTTTTCACCCGATAGCTCTCTGTAAATCACCTTTTTTATTTCAGAAATATTTTTAATGCTTGTCTCGTGTTTTGTGACGTTTCCAGCAACAAAGAGCCTAAAGAAACCATTTAAAATAGCTTCTTTTCCCAGTTGCCTGTTATGTGCAGACACAACACCAGTTCATCCTTTGATAAGGTGTTTTTTATGCTTGAATGATTCATGATGATTCAGTTTTAAGTGGCTTAACATACACAAAAACATTCCTCTGAAAATCCTCGTGTAAAAGGTGACTGAAAAGACCACTTTAAAACGTTACGTTGACGTCAGCCTGTTATTGTGAAGTCAAATGTTGTTGTACTTCTCTCCATGCCCTTTCATATGATACATGGTTTCTTGGGCAGTGACAATTATGGTCAAGGTCAAATACAAGGCCTGGTATATTGTTGTGAAGTTTGAAAACAATCCACTAAGAATTGTGGGTAATATAAAGTTATTAGTGGTTTTCACTTTTGGTCTGACCTTGAACTTGACCCTAAATTAAATCAGCTCGAGCTGTTATTGGTATGTACCATCACACAAAATTTGAAAATGATATATTGAAAACTGGGCGATACACTGCTAACGAACAGACGGACAAACAGAAGGATTACACACTCCCTCCCTTTGGAGGAGAAGTACAACAACGTCTGGCTCACTGAAAGCAAAATATGAGGAGTGGATCGAGACTTGCACAGAGCTGCATGTCCCAAAAAGATCAGTAAATCAAAAAGTCAAAGTTTTTGTTAAAATACTTTATTAAGAACTTTGAATGAAAAAAACAAGAGCGCATTAAAGTGCAGCAGACAGTTTAAAAAATATGTCAATAAAAACACGGCTAGTCGTGGTGGTCGACTGCACGAGTTAATTTACACATTTCTAATTTTAAAAAGCAAACTTAAATCAGTCAATAGAACTGTGAATACAATTTACAGGAAGAAATCACATTTTTTAAAAAGTGGAGGATGTTGGCAACGCTACAAAACTCGATTTAGGTGTTAAAATGCATATTGGTGTAAAAACGATTATATGAAGCTAGTTTACAAACGCATGTTGACAGGATACCAGAACAATCTACCTGCGTGGCGACATTCAAAGGAAATGTTTTAGTCATGCCACAGAGAGCGACAGAGCGTACGCTCAGCAGGGGTAAAAATGATGGAGCTCATAGACTCAGTGAGCCATGCTTAGCTAATACACATAATGCACTAATATAAAAGTGTTGGCACAACCTGGATAGTGAGGACTTTTAAATACAGAGAGCCGCATCGCACGTCATGATGCATGCACGTATTCAGGTACAGACTGATCATATCAGATGCAAACAAAGCCTGAGAATTCATTTAAATGCTGTAAACAGGGACGTCGTTGAAGCCAGAAACACATTAACATTCTTACAGTATACAGAACATGGAAAAATAAAACAATGCTGAGTGATGATTTTGGCACACTTGATGCTGAATACAAATGTGAGCTTCGCGGTCAGCAGCACGGTGCTTTAAGCCCACAGCGTGCAGCTGTTTCCTTGGTCTTGATGTTTTATCACCTGTTATGTGCAAACACTGCGAAGAGCAATAAAAAAAAGGATTCAGTATTCTGATGCTCAAGTTTGGCAGATTCAGGAAAACTCTGGTTTTCTTACAATCAACATCTCGAACAAACAAATTCAAGATATTTAGGAACAAACAGAAACTGCTAACTCGGTGTTCTGCAGATGCAGTGTTGTGCTCAAAGTAACTCTTAAGGTACTGAAGCAGTAAACTCACTTCTCTCCCTCAGGCCTTGTCCAAAGCTGTGTACCAGTCTGATGAGGCCCCAGAATAAAACCACTTTGATCACCAGTGAAATCAAAGCCCCGGTTATAGCAGCTGCCTCCACTGTGTACGTAGTGTCCTGGAACCATTTCTCTGCCACCTGCGATTAAAGCAAAATCATTGTTTCCCCGCAGGCGTCTGTATCTGAGCCAGCCAAAGAAGGGAACGCCAACATGCGGCGTCATCCTCACATCACAGAGGCGCTGTCCTCTGTGATGTGAGCAGCAATCGTGTCAGAAAGTGATTTTTGGGGGGTTTAATGGAAATACTGAAAAACACTGGAAAGTAACTATTCAAGTGCTACGCTAACTGCATTTATTACTGCACCTAAGTTACTCCCTGATGAGCAAACGCCCAACTTCACAGCATAAATAAACGGATTTGAAGTCTTGGAATAAAAAAGGTTTATACGGTCTATAGCTGTTTCCACTGTGTTGCTGTGCAGGACTCACTGTGAAAGGAATTATCTGCTTTTCACATTTCGTAGTGACAGAAAGACTGTATAAGATGTCACCTGTTATGCTAGCCATGTTAGCATCCCATTGAATAATACAGTGCACTCCGCTACCCAAGCTTTACATCTACTCTCATCCAATGATTGTCATGTCCACATTTGAACCTTGAGGCTTCAAAAAGGTAGCCAAGAAACTAACAGGTGACATCAGTGGCTCTGCCATCTGATATATACAGTCTATGAAACTACGAGGACTTTTACACCCCAGTGCCAACAAATTTTGGATAGTGTGTAAAATGTAAATTTAAAAAAATCCAGTGATTTGCAAATCTCGTAATCCCATAATAGAAAAATCATATTTGATGTTTGAACTGAGAAAATGTCCCACTTCTCATTTTGAATTTGACAGCACAGTGCAGCATCCCCTCTTCTTTTAACAACACCTGATATTTTGTCCGGGAACAGAGGAGATCAGCTGCTGGAGTTTTTTCCCATTTCTGTCTGATATAGGATCCTAGCTGCTCCACAGTTGTGGGTCTTCTTTGTTGTATTTTTTATTTCATCGCGTACCAAACTGGGGAACAACCTGGACTGCAGGGAAGTCACTACCACACCCAGACTCTTCTACTATGCTGAAATATCCAAGGCTGAAAAATCTCTTGCCTTGATGGGAGCATAAGTCCATTTTAAATGAGCTTTGGAGAGGAGAAGATAGTGGCCCTTCTGGATCAAGTTCATATTTGTGGATGTGTTGACAGATTTCTGTAATTGCTCCTGAGCCCCTGCAGTGATTTCCATGCTAGCATCGCACCTGTTTCTAATGCAGTGCTGCCTGACGGACGGAGATTTAGTCTTTGTCCCTTGCGCACAGAGATTTCTCCAAATTCTTTGAATATTTTGATGATTTTATGTTCTGTAGATGTGAGATGTTCCAAGTCTTTACAATTTTACATAGCAGAAGATTATTCTGAAATTGTTTAATAACTTGTAGATACAATTTTTTTGCACATCTTTACTCCTGAGAAAAGCTGCCTCGCTAAGAATATCTTTTTATACCCAATCAAGTTACTGACCTGTTGAAAATGAACCTAATTAGTTTCAAAATGTTCCTCCAGCTGTTTCTTTTTAGTGCCACTTACTTTTACAGACTTTTGCTGTCCAGGTCCAAACTTTCCTGTTTTATTGTAAATAAAGTTCATGAGATTTGCAAGGCATTGGATTTGGTTTTTATTTACCACATTGTCCCAAAAAACTCATCACCGAGTCACACTGGCAGAATTTTCTATTATAAATTCTCACAGATATGATAAAATGTGTATTGATCCTCAATAGAAAGATAGCCCCCAACAAAGACACCGGTCATATTTGAAGTGCGAGTTGTGTGACGTACTTTGGGACAATCATTCCTAAGCCATTTATGCAGGATTATTATTAGGAAGACTCACTTCATAAAGCACACTCACACAAACGGAAAAACAAAATGTGTAGTTAGATAAAATATCTGAAGGGAACAGCTGGCCATTAACTTTTTATAATTATTTGAACATATCTGGAGGGAAATCTCAGCCTACCGTGTACATCAGATACACAAAGAATGCCACCTGAGGAACGTTCTGCACCATAAAGATCCAAACCAAAACTTTCTTTTCCTTTAAAACCTAAAAAACAAAAACAAGTGGTTACAATTGGCTGCTCTTGAGCTTGTGACTGTTTAAAGTGCATCTATGTTTCTTTTCTTTTTTGGTTTATTGTCACTTGTGACTCTCTGCTGTGACCAGAGGATGTATAAAAAGGTCTCACCGCAACAGCGCCCACAACTGTAGTCAGGATGGCCCAGAACACTCCGACACCCACGATTATGTTGTTGGCACCAGTCGCGGCGAGGCTCGTTGTTAAGATCAGGACACACAGGCACAACTGAAAAGGTCACACCAACAGCACAACGTCACGAAGCCGCTCATCAGCTCTGTTAAAAACAAACTCGCCTCACTGTAGGATGCTGAACACCAAGGAAAAAAAGCATATGACGAGGAGCACGTGCAGGATGACATGCTGCACGTGTGAAATGCCAAAAATTTCTACTGTAAAAAACAAAAGGAGAACGTGCGTGTACCTGAGCCTGCAGGTCAAAGGTCACCATGGAGAAACACAGGTTTAGCAGGAAATACTGCTCTTGAAGGCACTCCAAGGCTCCGCCCACACGGAACGCCATCATGTTCGGTCTCCGGATGAGCAGCGTGGTGCAAAAGATGTGCACGACGCCCAGGGTGACGATGCACACGAAACGCACCTGCCACACAAACAGATCGCCGCTGTTCACTCAGTTTGTGCTTCAGGTTTGTGCACGGTGAAAAATTAAAGGCTCTGCAGTTATTACATCAAATTATTCTCTATCATTCATATCAGTCACCCGCCAGTAAAAAAGATGGTTCAGTTTGCAGAAATGTGGCATTATTCAGTAACTCAACACTCAGCTGCATGTACAGTAGACTGTCCGTGATATGAACTGCTCTTGTTGGGGCTTTGCATGCTTTTAAACAGAACACTGCAAACACCAACACACAGCAATAACCATCAACATGTAGT
This sequence comes from Neolamprologus brichardi, assembly GCF_056152115.1. Lineage (NCBI taxonomy): Eukaryota > Metazoa > Chordata > Actinopteri > Cichliformes > Cichlidae > Neolamprologus > Neolamprologus brichardi. Next base: position 10,060,329 of record NC_142123.1, read on the forward strand.
CTCAACATTCACTCATTGGATCACTCATTCACACATACAGTCACAGCGACATCAAGTGGTGGAACTGAGAATCATCTAAACGGGAAGTAATCGTTCACGATGCCTGCTGACATGTTTCCTTTGGGTTTTCCTTTTTTGTTTATTTTGTTTCCTTTCGTGTCTTAACAGCAGCAGCAGGAAGCAACGATGACACTATTCAGAGCTGACGCATACACAGTCGGGTCCAGAAGGATTTTGGATGACGGCACAAATTCGATTTCCTTTTTCTTTTGTACACCATGGCAGTGGATTTTAAATCAACCTATCAAGCATGTTTGAAGTACAGACTTTCAGCTTTAATTGAAGGAGTCAAAACTACCTGGAAAATTAAACTGAGCAGATAAAAGCTCTGGAGTTCATTCCAAGTGTTTAACTTGTGTTTGGTGAATTTCCCTGTGGAAATCTCTCAATATGGGGCCTGAAAGCATGTTGATACGACCAAAATCTCATATCCCGATAAAATACATTTCTCATCCCGAGAACAATATATATCACAAAATAGGGCTTTTTCTGTAAATTCTGTGAATCTCTGGCAGCCCCACTTTTGTCAAGTGTTTTCAGCTGGGCGTTATGTACCTGGAGTCGAGTGCTTTTGACCGATGCATGAAACTGCTGCGGGGAAAAGCCTGTTGTAACGTTTGAGTCTAAAGTTTATTTAGAGCATCTGACGGCTATTTTTTGCTTCTCATCCATAAGCTCTCTTCACACTCTTTCTCGTGATTCTTGCGTAGCTAGTAGACGAGGTTTGTCGTGGTTGAGTCTGTGCTGGGTACTGGTTTGCGGCATAATTTGCATAGTACAGTTTTCTGGTCCGTGTCATACTTTCATAACCAAACCATGTCCGTGCTACAGGGGTAGCCCCTCATTTAGGAATAAGGTCCTCGATTTGTTTTGTACAGTCCTTCTGTTTGGAGCTAACGTATTCTGCCTCGTTTTTACTGGCTATACTAGGGCTGTGCGATATGACCAAAATCTCATATCCCGATATAAGAATTCTATCGTCCCGATAACGATATAAATCACAAAAATGTAACATTTTCTGTAAATTCTGTGAATCTCGGGCAGCTCGACTTGCGGGAAGTGTTTCCAGCTGCGCGTCATGTAGCTGGAGTCGAGTGTTTTAACCGATGCATGAAACGATACATTTTTAGACATAAGTTGTAACAGCCGCTGTTTTCTTTGAGTATTTATTACACGGCGTGCTGCGGGGAAAAGCCTGTTCTAACATTTGAGTTTAAGGTTTATTTTTTAGCACCTGACGGCTCTTTTTTACTTCTCATCCGTAAATAATCTGCTCTTTCACATGATTCAGTTTATTTTGAAAAGTCTCAACAGGATCTTGAGCTTTATTGTGAAAGGTTTATATGGAACATAAACAAGCGGACACGAGATGCTGTTACCCTGGTTGTTGCTAACCACAACGCATAAAAACAGGCGCTTGTCTATCCATAGTGTGGTTATATTAAATATAAGAGAAAGAGAGGACTTTAAGAAATTAATATAAACACTACAGTGACCATCAAAACGGTGAAAAAATATTGCTGTAAACAGTTTATTTTGCGACTCCATGAAACAAACAATAGCGTAAAATGAAACATAGACATTTTTATATCATCATCCGATATATATCGTTATATCGAACAGCCCTAGGCTATACTGGTATTCTCTGTGCCCTAATGAAAAAATATTGCCGTAAACGGTGTATTTTGCAACACTACAAAACAATACTGTATAATTTGAAGCGACAGATGTTTCCATATCGTCATCCGATATATCTCATCATATCGCACAGGCCTAGTTGATAGGAGCAGAAGGAGGACATCACTAGGCTGAAAAATCAAAGGAAGCTTTCAGAAAGACAGCAAACACGTTTGGTGTGTCCTAATCAACAATCGGGCTAACTCTGAGCAACCACCGAAGACAACTAGAATGGATGATCGCAAATTTTTCCTTAGAGTTTAAAAATAATGTCATAACCTCAAAGCAAGCCAAGAACACGCTCAAGAAGATATCACTGTGAAAGGTGCAAACCACTGGTTACACTCAAGAACAAGAAAGTGAGATTAGACGTTGCCAGAAAACATCTGAAAGACACTTTGGACAGATGAAAATATGATGGGAAGAGAAAAGTGTGGAGAAGGAGAGAAACCACTTATGATCTGAAGCGTACCACATTATCCGTCAAACATAGCGTGGGCATGTATTTCTGTTTATTGATGACTGCTGACAGAAGGAGTACGATTAATGGAGAAGTGTACAGGGCTGTGCTCTCTGCTCAGATTCAACCAAATGCTGCAAAACTGCAAAATCAACCCAAGAGTTTCTCAAGGAAAAGAAACGAGACATTATTGAATGACAAGTCAGTCACCTGATCTCAACCCAGCGTGCTCGGCTGGAAAAGCTCTCTCCGAGCACGTTTTCGGTTACTGAAAACAAAACTGAAGGCAAAGAGACTCACAGCAACTAGCAATGGGAGGGAGCTGCAGTGAAGACTGGGAAGAACATCTGCATTTGGTGATGCTCGTGGGTTCTAGCCTTCAGGAAGTCAAAAGACATAAAACATATATATCTCAAATTATGTTTGTTTGTCCAATCACTGCTGGGCCTCTTAAAATAGAAAACTGTATAAAACTGGCTGCAATTTCTTACAGTTAATTAAATATTTTATGAAAAGAAAGCTGAATGAAGTCTGCACTTCAATCACAGGCATGTTGACTGTTTGATTTAAAATCCACTGTGGTGGTGTACAGAGCGAAAACTACAACAACTCTCCTTTTTGCAGCCATCGGTCAGTCACGCAGGACTTATGGAATATCTTGAAGTTTAATATACTTCTGTCGTGCTAAAGATGTTTTACTGTGTTTTTTTTTTTTTTTACATTTTCTCATATTGCTCATATTAACATTAGTATCTTTTCTGGTTTTGTTCTGCAAATCCAAATCAGTCAAAGTTCTATTTGCTTTTTGCACGAGAAATATTCACGATTCCCTCCAAACTCCTCACCAGCAGCTCCTCTTGGCCTTTCGTACCCAGCACGGAGAAGTTGACCACCGACCGAATCATCACTACCAGCACGCTGAGCACGAACGCCACCAGCTCCTGTCGGTTCTCCTGCAGCACGCCGCGGATAATGTAGTAGATGCAGAACACTGCAGGGGGCAGACAACAGGCAGAGCTCACATGCAAGACAAGCACTTTGAATAAAGATGAAGTATTTGTACTGTGTGTGCACACCGTTTCTCAATCATATAGCTTAAGGATATAAGTACACAATACAAAGTTTTTAATGAAGCTCTCTGTGTAAAAATGTTAATGATCATGAAAATCAGTTACTTTGCTACTCTGTTCATCAAACATCTCCTCAGAGGTAACATTTATTCTGCACTAAGCTCCACAATTTATTTGCTAATCATTGCATTTTGCTTTTATTTCGGTTTTACACAGCATCCCAGTGTTTGTTGGAAATGACGCTTCGAAAGCGGCTTTAACCTCCTAAGACCCAAACTCTTCCATGGCATGCATTTTTAATTTCTCTTTGATATTTGTGCTGATTGGGACCTGATGAAAGTAAAAACAAAGAATTACCTTATTTTTGTTTCTAAGAAAAATGAGAGCCACATATGAGGATATTCGTTTAAAATTTCGATAGAACAGTAGCAGTATAATGTCCTCGTAAGTGGATATCAGGCCCTTGTAGAGCAAGATTTAGTATTTTGGTCTAAATAACCCAAAATATGATGTCCACATATGTGGACGAAAGGTCATAGGAGGTTAAGCAAAAGTCACCATTTCCTCAAATCTCTACAGGGCAGGTAGAGAGTGCAGCTCAAGTCATTTTTATGGGAAATGCTTCAGCGAGCTGTAAACCTGAGCTATGAGGAAATAAAGCTAGCTCAGTTGACATAAATCATCACTGAACACATAAGCCACTGGAACCAGCTCCTTCCACTCAAGTTTTCATCATATGATTGCAACAGAAGAACTTCTGCTTTTTAAAAGGAGGTGGTGGGGGTGGTGATGAATGCTGCAAATGTCTTTTTTTGTTCTTGCCCTCAACAAACTCACCTATTCCAACTAGCTGGATCAGCGACACAGTGAAGTTGTCCTCATCGGACACGTCCGTGTCCGTGTGCTGCTTGTAGAGGCTGGACACGGTGAGGCCGAGCAGCGCCAGCAGAGACAGTATGGCGAAGCAGAAATAGACCTGCAGCAGGCGCGGCAGCTCCGACCAGCGCTTTATCTACAACAGCATGGAAAGGACAAAGAATGTGAAACAACCTGTGATAGCCACAACAACAAAAAAATCACAATCAAAGCACGACAGGAACGAAAACACGTGCTTCACTTCCCAGCACGGCAGCGCCAGTATCTCACCGGGCCACATGGTGTCAGGATCAGTTCCTGGTGTCTCGGCCTCAGGTTCGGAGACGGAAGGTCCGAGCCATGTGGCTGGTTGCCCAACAGAGGACTGAGAAGTGAAACAAATTTTACATAACTGCAGAAGATCATATTCATTCAGGTCACTAAACCTAAACTTAAAAAAGCACTGCTCACTGATAAAAAAAGAAACTCTAAATAAGCCGGGATCCTTCTTGCTGTTACATGCTGCACATTCAAATACAGAAAACATCCCACAGAGGAGGACAAAGATAACAGATATTTATGACAGCAAACATTTGAATGTGTCACTGGTTTCGATAACAACATTAATGCTTGCTCGGTGTCACAGTGAAAGCTGTGTCTACTTGTGCATTTCCTCCTATGAAATATCAAAGGTTTTCTTATCAGAGGACCGGATCATAAAATAAATATGTTTGCGGCACCTTACTTCAGCAAATGCTGAGGTCTATAAAAATGGACCCCAGGAGACGACAAACACACCCCACGTTACATGCGGTGTCCTCCTAAGGTGTGCTCACTGGTAAATTATGAGCAGAGAATCCAAAATATCAGAAAATCAGCTGTTCTTACACTGATACACAAAATTGATGAACATCGAGTTCTTGACAATTGTAGGCGTTCTGCCTGTTCTCTCTAATGTGGCTGAAAAACTAGTAGCCGATCAATTTGTCACTTCTTTAAACAGCACTTCTTCAGCTTTGCACCCAGTGCAGTTTGGTTTTTGAAAACAAGACGATAACTAAATAGAAACGAATGCACGAGGACAAAAGCTATGATGAAATGTATTGACACTTTCATCAATGAATAAAAATGAGATGAAAATATTCTGGAGAGATGAGATCCAGTCAGAACGAATTAAGTTGTTAGAAAAGTGGGATGAGTATGAAAGTTCTCCAATCAGAAGTAATCTCTGTGCGTAATAAGGTCAGACACACACATTCGATCTGCCCCCGGAAAACAGCACTGTTAGCTCCCATGCTCACTGTTTCACATGAAAACACAACAAAATGTCACTGTTTGCGAGGAATAGAAGAGTAGACATATTGACACATTTAGCATTTGATCTCAAGAAAAATATTACACATTGTAAACTGTGTGGAGCAACAGTCGCTGAAAAACTTCTCATATGAGAAGACTAGACTACATAATCAACAATCAAGCTCTTTGTTTAACTGTAGGTGTTCCTCAAGGCTCATTTCTAGATCCTCTTTTTTTCTTTTTGGTATATTAGTGATTTTCAATCTGCTTGTTGCAAACTAGTAGCACGTGAAAATGTGTATTAGATATGCTGATCTACCGTGTCTATTTCAAGCTTTGCCTCTCCAAACGAGAAATGGACACAGATGCAGAAGCCGCAGTAAGTTGCACTGAGTTGCCGTACCAGCACAGGGAGACATTTTATTGCAAGCCAACATGAAAATAATGACGGGAAAGCGCTAAAGCAGACATCACTAACACATTTACATGTACATATTATCTGCCTATTGTTACGGATTCAAATATTGGGAATGGATACAGGAGGAAAACCAAAATAACAACACTGGTCCGGCCGGGTCAAGTCAAACAATGATTTAATGAACACACGCGTGGGAGATGGACACCATACAACAGACAGCATCAGATCTCAAAATGGTGGAGCATTGATCAAACTCTTATAGCCTCTAGTGGCCCCCACCTAATCATCAGAGCCTAAACATTCTCATTCTTTCTCTCACACAGCGCCTAAGCTACGACCTTGGCTCCCTGTTTATCTGCTCCTGATGAGATGGGGCAGCATGCCCTGCTCTCTTCCAATCAGACAAATGAGACGATGACTTTCTGTGAACAGTATTTCCTATAACTCAGCAGTATAATGCATCATAAAACAATATCATTCATTCACAATAAATCAACAGTCTAATGTAATGCAGATCAGTTTACCAAATGTAATAATTATCACCTTCTTCTAATTCAGGAGCATAATGCAAACTGAAACTACATAATAATTCACAATCTTTAATTAGGGGTCTAACATGGCATAAAATAATATCATAATCCGACAATTCCCCCTGTTGAGCTCTTTAGACATAAAGAGCTCACTTACACCCTGCAATCCAGTGTTGCCGGGTTCATTTCTCCTTACTCCTCAGGCCTTTTGTCCCCCTGTTGGGTGAACCATATGTGAGATGACCTCTGTATTTACGCAGTTCAGATGCAAGAAAAACTTTTATTACAACAACAATAGTAGGTACAGATGATACTCCCATTACTCCCCAGTTCTCCCACAGCTTTATTTCGGTGCTACCTTATACCCTCCAAACGTACTCAGACTAGAACCTCTGTCCGAGGAGCTTTTAACCTTTATTTTATTGCTGTAGGCACCAGTGTCTCCCAGTCGGGTGATTCTCTGCTCTTGTTTCCTTCAACCTCAGGGGTTAGACAACCCTTCAGTCGTTGCACAGATCAGGGGATTATTCTGCCCCGATTTCAAACAATGATCTGTGTATTCTGGGATCACAGCTGTGTTCCCCAGGAAAAGGAACAGAAAGGTGTTCTCCTTATGACCAACAGCCTCTCGAACGTCGTTGGTGTGGTGTTCCTGGATTTCCGTCAACCCCTTCATGATTATTGCTGTGTTTATGGGATCCATCCTTTTGAGGTGACTAACTGGAGCCCAAAATGCCATGACACTTGAACCCAGTTGGTGTTTCAGCAGTCACCGTGTCTGTCTCTGCTGTGAAGGATCCTCGTATATCTGTGACCTCGTCTGGTGTCTGTTCCTTTCTCTGTAAGAGACAGAAAACCAAAACACCTCTCTTCCTAGCTCTAACAATCTAATGTTGCTGTGTAGTGATCTTTTGGTGATTCAGAATTTGTTTAGAATATTCAGAATGTCCCAAGGACTTATCCTAATTTAGTGTATGTGTGTGTAAGCGTGTTTGCATGTAACCCGCTGCACTCAAGGCATTTCTTACACTTTATCAGTCCGGACTATCGCCGAACGAAGCTTATGACCTTCAAAAGACCGAGTGCCAACTCCTTATAAGCACATTTGCAAGATATGTATAAAAATGATTAAAACCACTCATTCTCATAAAAAACATCAAAGACAAAGCAGCCATTTCTAATTCTAACATGTGTCCATTCAATGAAGCTAGAAAATTAAAAGAAAAGGTTAGTGACCTCATATCTTAGAAAGTGTCAGACTTTCTCCTATCCAGTGTCGTTGCTCCAGTCTTGTTATCCTGTGTTAGGGAATGAAATCAATTTAATTGTCATGTTAGATCTGTTCAACACCTGGCTCCGCCCAGAGCCTGCGTCTTCACAATTGTCTACAAACAAAACCTGTATTATTATGAACTTCACTTCAACATGAGCTTGTTGACTACTTTTGACACCTGTAGATAGAAGATTAACATGGGGTTATAACAATCACTGTAATACAAATGTTAATATGTCAATAGCTTCAATAAATGTTCAATGCAATGCTTGTTATATGATTCTGATGTAACAATAATGCTGATGCTAAAATAACAGTAAAACACACCCCTTTTTATCCCTCACTGACCACAGCAGGGGTATCTATGTTTTAATTCAGCCATGAAGCTCACCTGATTCATCACTGAGCCCCACCGGCACTGGCATTTGACAGGGTGGCGCTGCATATTCTTCCTTTAATGTCACTATTTTCAATCTGTTAATTAGAGTGCTTAAACATGAAGTAGACTACGTCCACAACAAGTCAATACAACTGTGAATGTGGCCAATTATCAATCTATTACCAATCAATAACAAAAAATAGCTTTCATTTTATGCATGCTTTTAGTCAACCACTCACCCAGAGGATCTCCAATCCCAGAAAATTCCTTCTCCTCATTTAATAAGTCTGTCCTCCTTCCATGCCCTGGTAACTGGTCCATCCAGAGCTGTATCATTATGAAATATACATACAACAAGCCAAACCACACTTTGGTCACACCAACCCTTTTCCGCCCTGAAGATGTCCAACGCCATCTTAGTCTGGACTGTCAAAGATGACTTTAACGCTGACTGTTCCGACAATCCATTTTATAACATTTCCTGGTCAGATTAGCCAATCCCTGCACACTGGAATAAACATAATCAACATGATCAACATTTTCCTGCGTGTTTTTTCACCATTTTATTGATTCCAATGCTCCATCCTTATGTGGTTTGTTGCATTATGTTTATCTAGAACTCCACTCTGTGTCTAAATGTTTGAAGAATTTTTCATGTTTGGGGTCAAGTTTTAAGAATTTGACCATACGTGAAATTAATGGTGTTATTGTAACATGGTAGACTAGTGTGCCTGTGTTAATTCAGCTCCATATTATTGTGTAAAGTTGCACTGGGTTGGGAGTGGTTTTTTGTGTGTGTCACATTTTGGTTAGCCAATGGCTGGAATGGGGTTGGACTAATTAGAGGCAGGTGTACTTGATTGCAATGATACACTGGTCTACTTATAGCTCACACTACAAACACTGCTGTGTCATTTTGTCTCTCTGTGCATGTATGTAATGTGATAATCTGATATGTTTGGGATGGATGGGTTTTGCACTATGAATTTTATACTTAAAGTGTCATTTTGTCTCTCTGTTCAGGCCACGGCCTATTATATGCCACAGCCTAAAGGCAGCAGAGTTTCAGAGGCTGGAGTGATCACTGGCTATATGCTTACAGGGTAGTGGGTCTCCAAGGACAACTTCTACCCCTGTTAAAGGCAACATGTGGAGTGCAACTGGCCATGTGGCATAGCTGGCTCTGGCCTTGGGACTGTGTGTTTTTATTTGCTTCATGAATGGGACACTGGACTGTTTTATCTTTTATCTCTTGATATTTTGTCACTAAATTATCTTTTTGAATTTTATTGACTGTCATCGTTTTGCCCACTACTGAGGCGGTTGGTCAGACCTAAAATCTTTCTTTGGGTGTGTTACATTATCACCCCCATCGGGGCTTACCTTTCCCACTTCTGATGATATTCCTCCCTATTCTTTGCAAGTACCCGCTTTTGGTGGCGAGAAACTGTTGGTGTGGTCAAGTGGGCGCTGTAAAAACAAAAGCTCAGGACAGAACAGTTATCAGCCATGTACTTCATACAAAATTAGCATATATTGAATTTCATATTGATCCTCTGAGTGTAATGGTACATTTTAATTTTAATTTATCAAAGCTAAACACAATAATTTTTCTTTATTTTGCTCTTGTTCTTGTGCAGCACCACATGCCCCTGTCGGTTCTATCTTACTTTTCTAAATTATTGACTATTTCAATGGAGAACCTATCTGACGTGGACCAAGGTTTGTCATTACATATCTCTATTTTGAATGTGACTAGTCTATCATTCCCCTGTTGGTATCAATAGAGTTTTTTCTTGCTTTTTCTATCAAAATTGATTGACTTTTTACAGTGGCCCGCTATGGTTAATAATAACATGTTCAGTCATGAGTGAAATCAAAGCTTCTCTTCACTTTAGCATTTAACATTCCCAACAATATAATGTGCTGCATTAATCGAAACACAGCTAATAAAACACAATTTTCTTAATGTAAACATCAGTAGCTCAAAATTAGCAACCGAAAGCAACCAAAAGGTTAAGTCTGCAGTTCACACTCATGTGAAGCTACAGCCTCCCCCCCTAGTCTCTGTCCTCCTATTCCTGCAAAAACAAAACAAAGCGAGACAAAACATCCACCCTTCTTTTACAGGCTGGGTGAATTGTTTGTGGACATTTACTAATCCTAAAGTCGGTACCGTTTTTGTCTCAGTGTCAAGTCAGTTTAAACATTTAGTCGTCAGTCCATCACAGTCCAGTCACATGCATACATTCACACACATTCATACCAGATATTGCTGATAATGGAGTCTCACGTGCAACCTATTCGAGGCTCCATCACCAGCAAGATGACGTCATCATTTTTAAAGGAAAACAGTTCCTTGTTTTTTTTGGACTGGATTGACTCGCTGCAATCCTTTTAGGCTCAGGACTTCTCATGTGATCAGTGTCCCATATAAGTGAATTTCTCCAGAGCCCATTATAATCATGGAGAAAAATACTTTGCGACTGTTTCTAGTAATCATGTTTTATAGCGCTTTAAAGTTCAATCTCTCAGGCCTGGATTAAAGAGCTGATTTGTTAAATCAGGAACTCACAAAATACCAAAATATCACCACCGGTGGATCACTCCTCTCAGATGTTCTTATTTCAGTGCACTGTAACAAAAGCAAAGACAAACGTAACCAATATAATACTCATATAATAACAAATACTGGGGCCCGTTAGAAACCTGTCCAAGCATAAAACCATCTTTCTCTCTCTTAGAGAAAGAAAACAATCCAAACCTCACTGATAAAATCAACCTAGTGTTAAGCAAAACCCAAAATCAACCAAAACTTCACCAGAAAGTTTTTCTCCGTCCCCGGACAATATTGTGTAGGAATACAGGTACCGTAACTTCTTTTTGCACTGACAAAAACATGTTAGACTTATTTGATTCAATAGTGGACACCAGTTGCACACAAATGTTTTGCTTTGGTAGAAACTTAAACAACTGAGTTAAATCAACACAACCTTTTCATATTCCGTAAACCTGTGCATTTTGAGTTCATATTACACGATTAAGACATGTTCAGATGGAGTAAGTTAAGCTCCTGGAATATTTTAATCCTTCACAATTCTGTCATTTTTTCAACACTATTCTCTAACTTTTATCCAAATTCTACTTGGTCCCTTAAATACTACATGTTGTCTTCATATTGCCTACGGTTCAACAAAGTCTAAATTCTGATCACCATAAAAATTGAATGGGTCTACACCAACTACCATCCTCCTATCTTTATCCTAATTGCACGAGGGCTGGGAAATAACTCTAAAGTGATAGGTTACGAGGCAGGGTGCACCCCGAACCGGTCACCAGTCTATCACCTAGAAACAAACAACCATTTACACTTACATTCACGGATAATTTAGAGTCATCAATTAACCTAGCTCTAACAGCTGCATGACTTTTCACTGTGGCAGGAAACCAGAATACCCAGAGAGAAATCACTGCAAACTAGCCAGACTGTGGACTTGCACCCAGGACCTTCTTACTGTGGAGCAACAGCACTCACCAGCATGCCAACAATGTAGGAAATACAGGGAAGCTATGATTTCCTGTTGAATTTTATACAGATCTTTAAAGCCTGAGGCAATTGTGTTAAATACACGTGGGATGCTTACGTAAATCCAAGGGCTGGCCCCCTTTTCTTCTTTTTATTTTATATTTTATTATTGTTATTATTTTTATTTTTATTATTATTATTATTTATTTTTTTTAGTGTGTTCCTCCTTCAATTAAATCTCAATCACAAAAATGTGGTGCTCCGAAGTAAGGCTCACACCGTTAATTCATAATTTTCACTCTGTACCACTGCTCCTTATCAGGCTGTGTGAAACACAGTAAACAATTCAGTTGAGGCCTTGAGCCATAAACAGACATCACTCACAGACATTGTTTTCATAACCAAACTGCTCTAGACCCTGTCCCCTAAATCTACACAAATGCCCTCTGGGTGACATGAAATGCATTTAACCAATTAACAATCAATGGCTTCTTGTTGTTGTAACAAATTCTGTATTTGGACGTTTGTGTGCAGCATTTTGCGTATCAGCATAGCATTTGTTAGTAAAGCATTCTTCATTGCAGCAGCGTGTGTGTATCACTCTTCATTGCACAAACATGTATGTGTGTATGTGAGTGTGTGTGTGGATCACTTCTCAATGGATTGAATCAGCATTTTGATTTGTGTGCGTGTGTGTGTGTCATTTCTCAGTCAATCAACGAGTGCATATGTGTTCATATGTGTGTTTCTCTTGCTTCTGAGTCAGTGTATGTAAATGTGTGTGTTTGTGTGTGTGTTTGTGTTCATCACTTTCCTGTTCTGGTGTTCTGGGTAAACCATGGCCTGAAGCGTGCTCTGGGGTCCTGCTCTCCTCCTTTTCAGTCCGTTTGGGTCCATTGGTGCTGCTGCCCAAAGTTCTCTCCATACTGGTTCTGACCCCAATTGAGGCAGTCCTTTTCTCCAGTGTCCTGCATCTTCTCCTTGTCCAGCTCCTCCTTAACTTGACCCCTTTTGCTTCTGTAGGTCTTTCAGGGTTTGCTCCTGCTGTTGGAGCTTCTCGTCAGGTTTGACAACCTCCTGCTCCAGCAAGCTCCGGGCTGATTTCAAGTCCTGTATCTGGGACTCCAAGCCTGACTGATGGGTTCGATTAGCAGCCAGCTCCTCCTGAGGCATGCTCAGTTTCTGCTCTGATGTCTTGAGCTCTCACTGAGGGCAGAAACCTCAGAGTCTTTTCCGTACACGTCAGATTGAAGTTTATTGATGTTTTCCTTGCTTTGCTCCACGACCTTCTGCAGCCCTGCTGTTCGGCTCTTCTCAGAGGTCAGCTCCTGGCTGAGCCTCGACACCTGTGCCTTCAGCTTATGTTCTTCTGCTGCTTTTGTCCAATCTGAGGTGCCTTCTGACCTCAGTTACTCCTCGTGTCTCTGGCACGCCCTTTTTGCTGCCCGATCCTCCATGTTGGTCCATCACTTTCCTGCACAGTTTTAATGCAGAGTTGTTAAGGTCAGCATTCTTTTGCTCGGCCTCACTTTTCATCCGGGCTTAATAGGCGTCTCGTCACAGCTCTGTCAGCTGAAGCTGTCTGGAAATCTCCCCCGTGTAGTGAAACGGGCCTTGGATTTAACGTTCTCCGTCTCCGCTGCATGAGATCTCTTTCCTGCAGCACTGTTGACATTCTCAGGCTGTTGTTGTGAGTCCAGCTGCTGTAGCATTTGGTCAGGGTCACATCAAAGATGGTAGAAGGGAGAGCAAAGATGGTAGAGGGGAGAGCAGGAGTCCAGGTCAGCCTCGGCTTTCCGGGCCGACAAAGCAGCCTGTAATTAAGCATAAAGAGAAAAAACAAAAACAAAACAAAAACAGACGAACAGGAAAATGATGTTGTTTGAAAATAATGTTGTTTTGGCTGTGTTATTCAGAGAGGGGCCAGGCCCTGTGTCAGCCTTCTCCCCCCCCTTTTTTTGTTTTTTCTCACTATATAATCAAGTCATAACCCACCAAGTTGACAGGACAACACAGGTACCTGTTAAAATTCTTAAGATCATGTTTAATAATTCAAAAAGGAATTTTATTTCATTCAGTAATCACTTGTATTAATCAATCACAGGAAAACATGTCACAATTTGACTCTTTTAACCACTAAATTTGTTGTTTCATCACTGGTTTGTGATTTACCAGTGTCTGTCTTTTTGAAGTCAAGTTGTTGTCCTGCAACCCAGAGAGTTTATTTGTTAGTAGTGGATAGACTTTATCATTTAACATCAGGTGTATATTAAGTTTTGCTGCTTTAACCTTGCTGGAAAATCTTCACGTGTTCATGAGTGTAAGCTGTTTCTTCATTGCGTGTATGTGCGTTTGTGGGTGGGTTATTTTAACTTTTTTCTCAAACAAGACATTTCTCTAATTGTGTGTGTTTTTAATTTTGTTTCCCAAATTTTGATTTCCCACCTTAAATAACAGCATTCCATGTCTTCAGCCAGGAATTAGAGCTTGCTTGTGAGATTCAGGGACACATGGTGCCAAAAACAATTCAGTGAAAAACTTGCCTGAAAATTTCCAGTGATGGTAACCGATAACTGGAGGAGAAGATGTCCTTTAAGCTTCTTTTTCGGGTGGGGACAAAGTGAGAGGTCGAGCTGTTAAATTTTGAGCCAGAGCTTGGCCTGTGTGTCGTCCCAATTTTATTAATCTATCCTTTTGCTGCTGTACTCAGGTCTCCTGGTTGAGAGAAATCCACCTGTATTAAGAGACTAAAACATTCATTTACTATTTTTCTGAAAACATCCACTTACTATTTCTTTTCTGAAAACATTCACTTACTCTTTCTTTTCTGAAAACATTCACTTACTCTTTCTTTTCTGAAAACATTCACTTACTCCATCTTTTCTGAAAACATTCACTTACTCCATCTGCCTAGATTTTACTCTCTCTCTCTCTTGGTGCATAGTTCACACAGTCAGGCAGTTGCCTTTTATGGGCATGCAGATTTCCGGTCACTTACCCTCAGCAGCTGTGAAGCCGTCTCTCCCATATCAAAACTCAGCCAAACATTAAACATTCACCGTAGTGATTTAAAACTTTATTTGTAATATTATAATCAGCAAAATCAGCGTTTTAATTACAGGCATGTATCATTATTTGCAAATTATACTTATAAAACTCAATAACACGCTAAACAGGAAGTCCTCTGTGGGCTTCACAGCAGCCACCTCATTTGCATGTTCACACACTATCTAAAAATAGCTCGCAGCGCTGCAGCGCGCTGTCGTCACACACAGCCTCGTTTCACACTCAACTCTATATTATATTACAAAGACGTCTTATATTTACAATCACTCTCAGGCCTGAAAGTTTTAGCGCCTACACAATTTTGACAAATTTAAGATAACGGGTCCAACCGAAGAAAGTCCAACTTTTTTGTAATCAATTAACCAGTATCAGACTCTAACTGTATCTGGCCTCATCTCTAAAATCCCTAAGTCAATTTACAGTGCCCAAAAAAGCGCAGATAAGGAGACTCTAACTCCTAGTTATTCTGGAGTGCCCCAAGCTCCACAGTGACCAACTGAACTAACCCTGTTCGCCGACAGGTCAAGGTCGCGCGTCCGCGGCCAGGAGGGAGCGTAACCTCCGGGCTATGCGCCTCTTAGTGGACTCCAACCACCGTTCTAACAAAATTTAAAATACTTTTAAACAACAGACAACACCCAAAAACAAGAGTATGACTGAGGCAGATGCAACGTTATGGACAATGGAGACTCTAACTCGCAACATGACCAACACAGATGCAATCTTTAGACCAATGGAGACTCTAACTCACAAAATGACCAATTCCCTATCCAACTACCTGAGACTCTAACTCAGTATTATTTTCCTTTACCTTGGGACTCTAACCCAGTATTATTACCTTTACCTGAGACTCTAACTCAGTATTTTTACCTTTACCTGAGACTCTAACTCAGTATTTTTACTTATAAGCTTGTTTCAAGTTTCAAAACTCATGAGATTTTTCATCAAAATCAAAACAGACACTCACCGGCAACTTTTACTGAATAGACATTTAATTTCATCGTCCAATTCAGCACACTTCGGATAAAATCAACAGGCCTGTGCCTACCTCTTTTATAAAGGCGCCTGTCCACTCAGTTCGATTGCCGGATAATGTCTGCCCGTCCGACCACCTCGGACCGTCCAAGCCTCCAAAACTTCCATCCCAATACCACAGGACGAGCCCCCAAAACTGTTACGGATTCAAATATTGGGAATGGATACAGGAGGAAAACCAAAATAACAACACTGGTCCGGCCGGGTCAAGTCAAACAATGATTTAATGAACACACGCGTGGGAGATGGACACCATACAACAGACAGCATCAGATCTCAAAATGGTGGAGCATTGATCAAACTCTTATAGCCTCTAGTGGCCCCCACCTAATCATCAGAGCCTAAACATTCTCATTCTTTCTCTCACACAGCGCCTAAGCTACGACCTTGGCTCCCTGTTTATCTGCTCCTGATGAGATGGGGCAGCATGCCCTGCTCTCTTCCAATCAGACAAATGAGACGATGACTTTCTGTGAACAGTATTTCCTATAACTCAGCAGTATAATGCATCATAAAACAATATCATTCATTCACAATAAATCAACAGTCTAATGTAATGCAGATCAGTTTACCAAATGTAATAATTATCACCTTCTTCTAATTCAGGAGCATAATGCAAACTGAAACTACATAATAATTCACAATCTTTAATTAGGGGTCTAACATGGCATAAAATAATATCATAATCCGACACTATCTTAATAGTTTCTTAATAGCCCAGTATTAATAGTTACTTGATAGTCTAGCCTAATAGTTTCTGGCAATTAAGGACCCTGGTATGAAGTACACTTACACTTCCTTCCTTAGTAACAACTTCTTGGCTTTAAATGTATTATCTCCCACTGTGGGTACTGCAACTTGTGCATGCATGTGCTTTTCACATTTGTGAGAAGAAAATTTGAAATGGACACAGTGGACCGGCGTGTCTATAACATGCTTTGTCGTGATATTGATTGGCTTGTTCTGGAGCTAATGCTCTTTGCTGATGATGTTGTTATATATGCATACAGTAATAATGAAACTGAAATGTTCTACCAAACTTCCGTGATTTCTTAATTGATATTAATTATTGTATTACTACACGGTCACAGTCTGGCTTTAATACTTTAAAACTATTACAGTCTTTATATAACAGAAGATTGGAAATATTTATTAAAATAGCATTATTGTTATCACTACTGTTTAATTTTACAGAAGCACAGTTTACTTGGCTTTGAAAATCTTGTTTAACACATGAATATTTGTCTTATTTATAAATTTTCACATAATTTGGATCCTCCACCTTTTAGTCATTACCATACTATTAGGGTAAATAGAAACCAAACTACACAGAATACATACGATATTTTTAAATATCAGTTAAAAACCGGAATTGCCAGCACTGAGGTGGTTTTATCTTGTTTCGCTTTAATACATCTGACTAGCTTTTCTCCTTTTACATTTCAGTTTACATTCCTGCATCCCCAGCAGGGCCTTGAGGTCATGTCATCAGGGCCAACTGGTTGTGCATCATACCAGGCTGAAAACTATACGAGGCAGAGCTTTTGCAGCAGTGGCCCCCAGACTCTGGAAGTCTCTCCCTCTGAGCTTCAGATCTGTAAACTCAAGGGTCGCTTTCAAAATGCAGCGAAATTTTTTTTTAGATTTGTATTTGGTTTTATCTTGAAAGGTGCTGAAGAAATATTTTATATTTAAGTACATGTACTTACATTGTCCCAATTAAAAATATACAGATAAAAATGCAGAAGTCCTTATTGTTACTGCTTATATAGATGCTTAAACAGTTAATACAAAGACAGATATTTCCCAGCCAGGTGAAATTACTCCGTTAGGTTGGGAAACTGCCAAATCTAGAAACACCATCCTGTAGACAGTTGATCATAACCTCGTGACTTACCAATAATTTCTACAGTTGAGGATTGCAAAACTAGTAATTTACCTTCACACTGAACATGAATCGTGCCCCTTAGTTGGGGCAACTAAAAAGACTGAGTGCAAAATACGTTTTAAGCATTAATGTGTCTTTCCTGTTTTGTTCCTCTGGTCGTTTATCTTTGTTTTATTTGGCTTGCATAAATATGACTTTATTCATATTTCTACAGAGGTTACAGTTGTCCGTAACCTCAGGTTCAGTCCTCCACATACAGAAGACTTGTTGAACCATAAATCCTCTACATTAGCTCAGGCTCCGTATAAAGCTTGTCAGATGAAGGCTCGCAGTTATAAATAACAATAAATAACCCGTTTATTGATGTTAACGGGTGTGTCCGGTTATAGCGAGATAATAAGGTGTACATCTACCAGCTGTCTGATTACATTTTATCACGACGCAAAAGCTCGGTGACTAACAGAGAGAGAAAGAAAAAGTAACTTTTACAGTTAAATGTACGAATTAAGCTGCTCACCTTATCTCGTCCATTTCCTGGCGGACTACAGCGCAGCAGCTTACATTCCCGAAACCTTTTCAGTTCGTCTCCACCTCCAGCCCACACAACTTCAGTTTCACATTTTGCAATGTAAACAACGGGAGCAGTAGCCTGGGCAAATTCTTCTTCTACTGCTTCATTTGTTGCAGCGCGAAAGTGCTGCTGCCCCCTCGTGGACACAAAGAGGTTTGCACAGATTGATATTCACATTTTCACATTTTATGAATTAAATATATATTTTAATAATTTATATACTCTGCCAGTCAAAAGCTTGGACACATCTTCTCATTAAATGCTTTTTCTTTATTTTCATGACTATTTACATTGCAGATTCTTATTGAAGGCATCAAAATCCTGAGTGCTGTCTAAAAACTGGACGCAGACGGTCCAGAAAATCAGAAGCTGTTTCGGCTTCTTTTTGTTTCACCTCTCCTATTTTTCCATAGTCAGCCCTCGGGGCCAACCGTACTCTAATTCTCTCATATAAATTTGCTAGGGCATTGTTTAGGTCTGTGCTTCCTGGTGCGTATGCTGCTCCCCCGGCGTTTGAGCCGGTATAATCTCCTCTAACTGTTCCTATTTTTAATCCTAATAAATCTTGCACTACTTGAAGCATTTCATGACCATTTAAATACCATTGCCTTCTGATCATTTCTACAGCGTCCCTCCATGGTATAAAACCTTCATTCAGTGGAGGAACGTCTTTCAGGACATTTCGTCTGTCTATTTGTGACCACGGACGGAAAATATGTATGGTTGGGCACTCATCTTGCTCTTTTTGTCCTTCTGTCCCTATTATTAGGCCAAATCTGGGGTTTGCCACTGCTACCATTGGGTAAATACCAGTGGCTGGCGGGTCGAGTATGTCTCCCCAGATGTTGGTCCCTTCTGCTTGTTGCTTTTCATTAGAAGTGGTTTTCTAAGACTTAGTCTAAGTCTTGCCCAGTCAAGATACCAATGTTCCCTGTGGCGTGGGTGTGGTCTCTGGCCAGCTGCAGAGGAGGGGTGACACAGTGAGCTCCCGGGGCGGCGCAGGGGCGGGGTCGACAGGTGTGCTGGGTTCCGACATTGATTGTGTGTCTTTTTATGTTGACAGTGACAGTCGGAGGTGGAGCGGACGTGACAGCTGCAGAGAGCGGGAGTGGCTGTGAATAAACCCACATCTCTAAATAAAAAGTTTTGCTGTCAAAATAATCGCCCCAGCGTATGTTTATCGGGTCAAACGCTACATTCCCATTTTGGACAGAGAACACAGATGTGAATGGCCATTGTCAGTGACCATCTTTGAACAGAGGGGGTGGCTTACGACACCAACTGTCTGCCATCTATAATCCAGATTTGAGATCCCTCGCCAGATGCCTTAACACCCACTCACAACCTGGGCCATTTGACCTAAGTAAATAACATCATAGGGTGGGGCTAGGTTTCACCCAAAACCTTGGCTGATTGTGACCCACACCCATTTTCACACCTTCGCTCATGTGATTAGGCATAGGATCAATCAGGGGTCCATGACCTTTTTAGAGACACTACCAATAGGATTTAAAAATCTTGGACTCTCCATCAATTGCTCTTAGAACTGAAGATGTTTCTCGTATGAGAGGTGAAACGTCTTCAAGGAAACTCAAAGAAGTCCAGACACTTTTCTTTCCAAGCTCCTTAGACTACAATGACCTGAATGTCTGAGAACCTTCACAGACATATTGCCTTGCACTTTGGGAGCAACACCCTTCAATTAGTGCAGGAGCATGAAAGGGAATTAGTAGTAGTTTCTTAGCAGCTATTTGACCATAAAGGCCTGATTCATGCAGTCTCCTCTGAACAGTGGATGTAGAGATGTGTCTCTACTCTGACTCTGTGTGGCATTTATCTGGGCTCTAAATCTGAGGTGCTGTTAACATGCGATTTTTCTAAGGCTGGTGACTCAGATGAATTTATCCTCAGCAGCGGAGGTGACTCTTGGTCTTCCTTTCCTGGGGTGGTCCTCATGTGACCCAGTTTCATTGTAGAGCTTGATGGTTTTTGTGACTGCACTTGGGGACACATTCAAAGTTTTAGTAATTTTCTGGACTGACTGATCGTCAGTTCTTAAAGTAATGATGAACTGGTAAGCACATCCAGCAAGAGACTACGACCTCTAACTCATGATTCACTGGAGTGGCCTAGTGTGTGCAAGAAAAGATTTCCCTCACTTTTACATCACCAACAACTTAGACTGTTTGAATGAACAAGGTGGGGTTCACGGTTTCATGTTGGATACCATATCCTGTTTGTCAGCTCCAACCCATCAGCTCATTCAGTTCTAAGCTAAAAACCACCAAAACCACCAAAACTATGAAAACTACACATGCCACTGGGCTAGAGTACTACTGATCTTACCACAGCCACGTGTGTTAAAATATAAATCTACTTATGTGATATGCTGATATCCATTAAATAAGTAGTTGAAGTCATCTCCAGGTCTGATATTAAAGCTGTAAACACCATATATAAGAATCAATTCATGACAAAAAGCACTTTGAGAGCACAAACATCCGCTAATGGAGCTCACTCTCTGTGCAGTATTTACTTTATAGTAGCATGTCAGATGTTTACTTTAATTACAGACATTATGGAGGAGCAGGTAATGGGCTATAGATATTGATTTGTAAATAAATGGAAATAAATATCTTATTGTGTAATGTTATACTACAGTATATTTTTAACTAACTGGGCAGCTCATTCTTTTTCTTGGTAATAATTCCTTCAAAGGTAAAACACACTTTGGGTTGAACTTGAAAGAAAGGCAGATGTGTAATATAAAAGTGAGTGGTCAAATGTAACATGATATTTGGATGCCAAATATAATGTTGTCATTAAAATCAAAGGCAGCAGAATTTCAAGTACAGTTTTAAAGATAAAAGGCATTTTATGAAAGTTTGACCTTATTTGAGCTTGAATGAGAGGTCAGGGGTCAAATGTGACTTGATATTTTACCTCTTTATATGGAAATTTCTTTATGTTGACACCACACATTTGTTTCCTACACACTGTTTATTTCTAAATATGCCGATTTCTCTGTCTTTATTGTCCATCCTGAGCCATCTTGGTAACAGTGCTAGGCATTATTTGTTTATTGTTTATTTGGTTATTAATACGTCTGTATTAATCGTCACCAATGAAATCAGAAAATTAAAAAATATGTTGTTCTCAACATTTTACAAACTTCACCACGTGTGCTGTTGCAGAAGTCATTTCTCTTGTGCCGACGGAAAGCTTAGAGAATGTATAATTTTTTGATAAGTGTCAAGTTTGACGTGAGCCCCACCGGAAACACGCTAATGGCAGTATGAAATTAAATGCACGATTTAATTAATTAATTAATTTTTCTCCAGAAAAACCCAGGATTTCTTAAAGACTATAAATAGGTTTGAAAAAGACGTTTAGAGAGATATTTATAATGAGACAAACTTGAACTCATGACCCTCTGAAAGACCGCTGCGTTCGCCGCTGCAGATTTTATTTTGAAACTTCCGATCTGTGGCTATTTCGATGTAACTTGACGCATGCGCATTGTTCGCAACCATGTTTCGAAGCCAGGTGCACAGCTGTACGTAACCTAGAAACAAAGGTAAATTCTCTGTAACAGCGGGAAGGGTGTTGCGATGTGGGTGTTGTCCGGTGTGGATGAGAGCGCGGTGTCCTCTGTGGGTGACGCCGCCGTGTTATATTCAGTGCAGCAGCAACAACCAGCAACGGCTGCTAGCTAACCTCAACTTCCTCCTGTGATAAGTCCGTTGCCTCGCTGAACCGCTGGCTTCTCAGTATTTGTCTGTACAAGCCTAGGCAGTCAGGTTACAGAGAGAGGTAAGAGCTGGGTCTTCCTCGTGACGTGATATTTTTGAGTAGTTTTATCTCGTCACTGCGAGTTTCTGCGGGAAGAAGCTAGTAGCCCCCCCAACCTTGTACGTGTCAACCTTGTTTGTGTGTCGTTGGCGGTCCTTGAAGCCTCGCTGTAACTCAGTGTTATCATCGGTTTAAGTGAACTTTGATCTGGTTTCATTCACCGTCTGTCCTCAGTCCTAGTCCTAGCCACATGTACAGCTGCTCCTTTCAATTGCAGGACTTTAGCGCTGAAGGTTAGTCGTGCAAAAATTAATAACATAACAAGCTGATTATGTTCATGTTTTCGCCAACGGAGGATACAGTAGATACGCGTTATATGCAGTGAATGGGCTTTATGTAACATAACACAGCTTACCGTGTTGAACAGTTTATGAAGTAATTTCACTGTGCACTTGTGTTTCTATGTAAACTATTGGAGCAGTGTGGGATAAATGTGCTTTGTTTGGTTTTTAAAGTAGGGCACAGCATTACAGAGCAGGGTGATTTATTTAAAGATGTTTTCCCTTCCCTGTGATCTTTCCTTTTTGTCCCCCAGTATCTGCAGCAGAGGACTAGTAAGGAAACACCAAAACAGGAAGTGATTTCCAATAGTCACAGCAAGACTGAGAGGTAGTTTGCTGGACCTTTCAGAGGATGGACTAAGAACCAAAAAACAAACAAGCAAACAAACCCTAAAAAACTGAGCCACATTAAGAGTCCCCCTTTTGGTGGGGCCCGCGGGGGGCCCTCTGGCAGCAGGAATAATGCCGGGCAGCAAGCAGCCACTCTGGTGCCTCTTGTCGCCGTTACGTAGCCGCCAGGAGCGAGTGGTGCTGACCCGCAGTGAGAGCCTCCCGGGGGAGCAGGTGCTGAAGATCACGGTAACGGAGACTACGGTGATCGAGGCAGAGTCCGGGGTGTCCAACTGGCGCTCCATGACCTATCTGGGTCTCTGGTACTTCTTCAGCTTCTGCACCTTGTTTCTGAACAAATATATACTGTCGCTGCTGGAAGGAGAGCCCAGCATGCTCGGTAAGAAGTAGTAAAATCATTCTGCTGCTTATAACTGATTAACTGCAATAATCACAAGATAAGAAACATGCAACTCAGTCATGAATCTTAAGATTAATGAAAAGCCATTGTGATTCAGATTGATGAAGGGCAACTTTCACATAAAACTCAAGAACGGCTTGCTGAGACAATACTTATTGTTTTAGATTGTAAAACTACTAGTGCAGCTGTGGGTAGGTGGTTTGGTGCTTTCAAGGAGATTTTAATTTACCAGTAATGAGGACCTGTGTGCAGTGGCGGTCCTAGCCTGTTTGGCGCCCTGGGCGAGCACTCCCTCTGGCGTCCCCCTCACCCCTACCCCACCCCTGGCTTTGAACTTTTCTTGTCCATCTTGGTTTTAATTTTGCACTCCAGTATGAACACCCATCCCCCAACCCGAGGATCACCACAACATAACCTAATAACCTAACCTACACCTTAGTTCACAGATTCGCTTTGTCTAGGGTTTATTTCTGGGATTTCACACAACCCAGGATTCAAATCATGAATACATGATGGACTTGGATTTACAACATTATGAATGAAATGTGCTCTATTTGGAAGCAGCCGGGCCCCTCCCCTTTCGACGGGTTGTGTGTGAGACTTTAAATCATCAAACTCTAAATTATAAATGTTAAATTGTTATTGATCCCTTTACCCCGAGTCCTAAAGTGTATATTTATTTTCTTACTCTTCTTATATTTATTGTTTGTTTACTTGCACTGCTGTAACTTGAGCCTCGTCGTATCGTCTCTCTATTTACTGTACTGTCTGTGGCGGAGATGACAATAAAGTTTACTTTGATTTCAGCAGCGAGCCAGCGCACCGAGGGCTCTCGCGCTCACTTTTCGCGTATAGAATTTCGAAAAAACATCGGTGCAAATTATAAGTCTGTATCATGATGTCTGGTGTTTTCGTGTTTGTTGGTTTGTTTTTATTTTGTGTTATTTTGCGAGCTGGTTATTAGATGCTGCTCCACCCAGTCAGAGAATCCCCCGCCGCCCCGCCCTCTCCTCCCTGTGCCGCAAGCAGCAGGCGCACCTCGCAAACGGAGGGCGCCCTTACTCCCAGCAAATGGGCGGTAGAAAACCGATCGGTGCCTATGCCATTCCCAATATGCGCTGGCATGATGTCGGGGCAGCATGAGTACGAGCAATTTTTTTTATTTATTTATTTTTTGCCAATGCCCGTGATGCCACCCCGGGCAACCGCCCGTATCAAAAACCGCTCCTGCCTGTGTGTGCCAACTGTATGTTAATGTGCATACCATTTTTGTTTGTTCAACTATGAACCGCACCTGAGCTGTTATACAGGTCGATACAACATGCTAAAGCAACATGCAGAACAGCACAGCCAAGTGAAAGGTAGTGTGACAAGATGACAGAAGTGAAATTGCAGTGACACAAATGATCCGGTGATCTGAAGTTTAGTTTAAATAGACAACTGTTTATCCCACATCAGTCTGATGTCAGCATTTTTGGCATGAATGTCTGATCATAGTCAGACAGGAAACATATTCATTACGGCAGTATTTTGAAGTGTTTTGTCCCACATGAAAATTAATGTCTGCCTTCGTTTTTTTTGTGTGTTTTTTAACTGCCATTTTCTTGCTAGGTGCTGTTCAGATGCTCTCCACCACTGTCATAGGCTGCTTAAAGATGTTTGTCCCCTGCTGTCTGTACCAGCACAAGTCCAGAAACGAGTACCCCTCCAACTTCATCATGATTATGCTGTTTGTCGGACTTATGAGGTGAGTTTGTTTGCTATCCTGTAAATATGCAGATTAACAGATCGAATGCATGCATTTGAAAGGAAAACAGATCTCACTGAGAATTTTGTTTTTTATAATTGCAGCTTGATAAGAAATTACTCTTGACTGTTGTTGCAAGTTCAGCACAGACGCCATCATTGTCTCCACTTGCAGGTTCACCACGGTGGTTCTGGGCTTGGTGAGCCTGAAGAATGTTGCCGTGTCATTCGCTGAAACAGTGAAGAGCTCGGCGCCCATTTTCACAGTCATCATGTCAAGACTGATCCTCGGGGAGTACACGGGTAAAGTTCACGTTGCTGTGCTGGCTTCAGGGCGTGTCTTTCATGTGCGAAGGAACGGTGAACGCCTTATTGGTGTTGGCGTGCCTGGGTGTAGTCAGACCAGTTAGGCAGCTGCAGCTCTGGTTGCTGGTTTAGTTTAGATAAACACGGTGATTCATTTCACCTATCCCTTTTGTGTGCAGGGCTGTGGGTGAATCTGTCCCTGTTCCCAGTCATGGCCGGCCTGGGCCTCTGCACAGCCACCGAGATCAGCTTCAACATGCTCGGCTTCTCCGCTGCTCTCTCCACCAACATCATGGACTGGTACTGCAGCACACAGCACAGCTTTTCCACCAGCGGTGTATTCCCTACTTTGCCCTAACTCTTGTCTCTCTGATCTCAGCTTACAGAATGTATTCTCCAAAAAACTGCTAAGTGGAGACACGTACAAATTCAGGTAAAATCAGGCTTTAATTTAAACAGGTAGTCTCACTGAGAGCGAGGTCTGTCTTTCAAGAGAGACCTGCGTACAAAAAGCATATATACAAATAGAGACAAACAGCTAGATAATAACAGGGCACATTGTACATGATCATAACTGAAGAAAAACAAGTGCAAAATGGATAATTAAACCCTTTAGAAGACTTCAGTGAAATCATTTAATGCAGCTTTTTGACTCTAAGCTGTAAAAGGCTGATGGGGTGAACACACAGCTCTTTCTTTTTTTAACTTGGTTGTCTTATTTCAGCCCTCCCGAGCTGCAGTTCTACACCAGTGCGGCAGCAGTCATCATGCTCATACCTGCCTGGCTGTTTCTTTTGGTGAGGCAAAACAGAAGTTCTTAATTTCCAGACTTGTTAGGCACTACAATACTTAAGAAAACAAGCGGGTAACGTTCTTGATGGTTTTCTGTTTAATTTCCAGGACATCCCAACGGTTGGGAAGAGCGGACAGAGCTTGATCTTTAGTCAGGACATCATCCTGTTGCTGCTTTTCGATGGTTGCCTGTTCCACCTGCAGAGCGTCACTGCCTATGCGCTCATGGGAAGGATTTCTCCTGTTACTTTCAGGTAGGACACAAAGTCAGAAGCACTTTATCCTGCATGCCATGAGTTTCTTGGAGGCCATAGTTCCTGCTACAGTTAATTAATTGATGTTTTGAACCGCCCATGCTTAGCGTAGTAGATAACCACTTGTTGCGTCTGCAGATTTTCAAGTCACACCAGTATCATCTTATCTTATCATCTCACCGGCACTGACTAAAGTCTGTTCTCTGCTATAATAACTTCTGCTGACTTTGACTGCACACTGTACAGCATCGATTTGCACCTCAGTGCTGTCTGTTTACAATAGACAAACCAATCCATTAGTGAGCGTATCTGAATCTACAAAGTCCAGCGTGTTTGGCTCCCTATCCCACCTGACAGATGGGATGTGTGCCGCAGATTCCAAAATAGCTTCAGTGAAACCACAAAATGCTTAAACTTTACCGTGCTCTGCACAAGAACACAAGAGACAGCAGCAGAGATGCTGAGGCGGAGCGTGCCCAGCATGGGAATGCTCTTAAGGAGCTCGTGCACACAACACTTCCCAATTTAGACCTTTTAGATTCTGTAGCTGGAAGTTATTAAAGTGGGCCTACTATACCCATTTCCAGCTCCATATATTTTTCCTTGGGCTTGAGTTGATTAATTTGGATATGCTTCACTGTTCACAGCGGGCCTTTGTGCAGGTATTTATTTCCATCTCTCTAAGGCGTCAACTGATTTAGCCCTTTTCTTTTGATTGGTTGTGCCCCACTGACGGCAGTTTGGTGAGGCTTGGAGAACATGTTAGGGATCGCTCCTTTCTTTGACATCAAGAGCCGAAAGAAGAAAAAAAAATGAGAGAAGGAGCTTTTAAAGCAATCTGACATGTCATGAGGATAACTTATATGTACGCTGAAATTAAGATTGGAGACTGTTTAATCTGAGAATTCACCGTTCTAACATTTATATGCAGATCCTAAGGATGAACATATAAAAGTCATATTAAGAAGTTTAAACTGGATGAATTTGTTGTTAACCCCAGTAATAATCATCCTCATTCTTCCTCAGTGTTGCCAGTACTGTTAAGCACGCCCTGTCTGTGTGGCTGAGCATCATTGTGTTCAGCAACCAGGTAACCATCCTCAGCGCCACCGGGACCGTCCTCGTGTTCATCGGGGTCTTCTTGTACAACAAAGCCAGGCAGTTCCAAAGAGCAACCTTACAGGCCATGGCTGCTGAGCAGAACCACAAACCCCTTCTCCACGACCAGGACTTCAAAGCCTCTCAGTCTCACTGAGTAGCCCGCTCTTAAAGCTGCAGTGCTGCTTGAAATGAACTGGAAGCATCAACAGTTCACTCCGTTTCAAGAGCTTCTGTCTTTCAGGGTTCCTTCAGTGTCACTGTTAAAGTAAACCATTTGATGGCTTGATGAGCTGTGGGTGTGTGACCGAGCTGTCAGCCATCAGTCATCCTGTGGAACATTCTCACCAGTATTTCTTTGTACCTGACCGGATGACCACTTTAAGCCTTTTTGATCCTTTCTTTGTCTTTTATTGGTCAGTAAAAGGAAGCTCAGGGTGTTTTTCCTACATTTGCATTCCATTACAGGCTAGTTTATCTCTCATCTGTGGTATAGCAGCTACTAAACGCATGGGAACTGCAAAGCTCGGACGCTGTAAGATTTAAAATTTTGTAGTGATGTTAATCTTCATTGTATAATCCAGTGTAAAATGTATCTTAATAGCGTCTGAGTGTAGGATGTATGAAGGGCTCCAGTGCCCGAGGTAGGAGGCCTTTTTTGAGGCTTGTCCAGCCAAAGCTTAAGACTGCTTTACACGTTAGTAATCCATGTGTAAAACACTTGGATGCCACATTATTGCATTCTGAGAATGCTCATCCTCTATAACGTTATAGCTTTTTTCACTTTTTTCACTTTTTTTTTGTGTGTACACATAAAGCTGACATGACCACTGATCCACGCTGGGATGGCAGCCCTGTTAATCTAATCAGGAAAAGAGGAGTGAAAGAAGGAATAAATGGACAAGCGGCTGTTTTTATACATTTATAATCTTTTTTAAAAACAGTTTATTACAACTTGGGTTTTATTTCTGTAGTTCTTGCCAGTGGCCATGAAGCTTTGTGTCCAGCAGAGCGCCAGCGGTATTTTCATTAATTTTTTTAAAATAAACTGTAAAATCAGCACTTGAGGCGTTACTGTGAGTGTAACTATGTTCCTCGATGACTTGGTTAACAGATGTTTATGCATCTTCTTGTTATTTTTGGTGATTTGTTAAACAGAAATGAATTTTAAACTGAAATAAAGGAAACACTACTTAATAAAAGAACCACAGCTGCGGTAGTTTTCCAGAACCTCTTTAGTGGGCACCATATTTTGTGTGTGTCTGCTAATCATCTGCCGTAAACATGGCAAACTTCTTGGTTCAGCTCTGCTTGCTGCAGTTGTAAACACTCGGTTCTCTTATGTGGTGACAGAAACTTGTAAATGCTCACTTTTGATTGTTCCTCAAACTAAAGGAATTATTTACCATATGTGGAAAACAGCTGATGCTTTCCAGGCGTTTTGTTTTTCTTTGTGGATCTTTTCCTGTAGAACTTACTCCACATTTTGCATTTAAAAAAAAACACAAACGATAAAAATAAAACCCAAGTTGCAGTAAAAACAAAAGTCATCCTGTGCTTGTCACTGAAAATTTACACAATCTAAGTTCCCCCTTCTGTCCTCGCTGCTTCTAATTTCAGCATCCGACCTGAAAGTGGAAGTTCCTCCACCCGTATGTAGAAAGTCGTTCTGACCGTACCCAGGACATGTCTGTCTTATTCATTTTAAGTTTGACCGTTTTTGCTGTGCCTCGAGAAGCAGCTTTTCTTCTTCTCTTACATGTTTGTGGCCACAGTTTAACCACAAGAGCTAACTGACTTGAACTTTTTGTCTTTACATTGAAAAAATTTTTTTTCTCCCGTGTGGGCTCTGATTGAACATTCAGACGTTAAGAATTGATCTTTTTGTACTAACCTTCCACTTTGAGTCTTTGAAATGCTACTTCAGGAGGCAATTTTCAACATGCAGATGCTTTTTTTTTTCAGTCTGTTGACCAGGTTCAAAGTGTTGAGGTAATGACGAGCTGTGTTTGGAACTGTGTAAATCAAAGGTGTAAATTTTTTTCCAGAGGATGTAAAAATGTTTGATGGACACTGTGCAGAAGATTAAAGTATTTTCTTTCACTATGCCGCGTGTTTAATAGTATCATGTGCTGTTAATTTACACACAGTGTACACGTATCCTGATTATGGTAATGCACTCACCAGCCACTTTATTAGGAACGCCCAACTCCTTTGAGTGGATAGGCAGGCTGCAGTAACTCTAATAATTTAAAACCAATGTATGCAGAAGAGCATCTTTGAATGCACAACAGGTCTAACGTTGAAGTAGATGGGCTACAGAAGCAGAAGACCATAGTTGGGGCCACTCCTGGCTACAATTTGCACTTGCTCACCAAATCTGGACGTTAGAAAACTGGAACATTCGGATGACAGATCCAGAATTAGGCATGGACACAGAAGCTTGAGTATTGCTGATCATGTCCATCCCTTTATGACCACAGCGTACCCTTCTTTTGATGGTTGCTTCCAGCAGGATAAAGTAATATTACAGTCTCAAACTGGTTTCTTAAACACGATGATGAGTTCACTGCACTTAAATGGTCTCCATAGTTACCAGATCTCAATCCAACAGAGCATCTTTGAGATGTGGGGAAACGGGAGATTGAAATCAGGGATGTGCAGGTGCGTGATGCTATCACATCAATCTGGAGCAAAATCCATTAGAGTTTCCAGCACGTTGCCCAATCCGGTATGTAAAGTGTACATGTCGTATATCCACTTTTTGCACGTGTGCACAAGATTTCTTCTTGAAAGAGTTATTTTAACACCGAGAAATATGTTGACAGAGCACTAAAGCATCGTCTCCTAAAGTAATAATGAAATCTTTCCTCGCCAATATTTACTTTTCTTGCCATTGCCTTTTCTGCTCTCGGGCCAATCCTTGAAGCAAACGGCACTGTACTTGTGGACTCAACGTTTTTATACAACATCTGTCACTCACCGAAAAAACAAACTCAAAAGGTCTTTTTTTATGGAGTCATTTCAAGTCATCGCTTTTATTGTGATATGCTGTTAATGCAGAAATGTTGACTGTAGCAGTTTTGATCTAAAGTGTGTATACTCGTGTAGCAGGAGGCTCACTGGCAGCAGCTAATCTTTCCTAACCAGTAGGTTGAATTTAAAGTGTTCCCAGGTTTCTGATGCTTTGACTTCTTCTACAGGCAGTTTAAAAACAGCATTTAGTAACTGAGAACATTCTTTATACTGAAATAGTCTCAAAGATATTTTATCCTTGAAGTCAGTGTCTCCATCCCTTTACTGTGAAGAGTGACTGGCTGGTGGTGGATAGAAAATCTTCATCAGGCTCTCGTAGCTGAGGAATGTGACAGCGTTGACCGGAAATGCTCTCAGGCTGTTCAGCAGGAGGCCTTTGAAAAACACCCTCACTCCTTCTTCCCTCACGCTCACTCTCATGCAGTGCAGGACGCCGCTGTACTCCCGCCCGCCGGCCCCCGACATCTGGAGCCGAGCTTTCACGACGTCCATGGGCGTGGCGAAGGACCAGGTCACCACACCTGCGAATCCACCTGCCATCAATATCGCAAAGGTGCCTGAGGACAGAGAGGCAGAACTAAGACAATACTGAGGAGTTTTCTAAACAAATTGTTTTCATTAAACTATTTGCCAAAAAATGTGCCAACGCTTTTCAAAGCAGACTCTCTCGTAGAGCCAAATATGAGGTTGATATAGTAAAATTGGATTCATGCGCAACAAACTGAAAGCCTTAAAGATTTAAATGACTAATTCCAGGTGAGCAGCTTTTGTGAGATGAAGTCCTTTTAAAATCTGTCAGAATACAAGAAACTATCCCACTATGATATCCAGTATTATGTTATGATTGTGACTTTGTAAGTTACTCTCTGACCTGGCTCTTTGCCATCTTGAGTGAGAGCCTTACGAGTGACCTCGTAAGGTAAGAAGTAGAGCCCATAGCAGGGGACGTCCCTCAGAGTGAGGGCCAGGCCTCCTCTGTACAGACCCCTGAGCCCCTCCTCCCTCACGATGACAGCGACGCAGTGCACGGGTCCGCGATATCGTGTTGACGTCGATTGACCCTGAAGACGCACCTTGACCAGGTCAATGGGTGCACAAACCGACACCTGAAAACAGATTTATGGGCTCAAAATGTGGTCATAAATATTTTGTACTTGTAAATCAGGATTTGTATGTGTAAAAAAAATTTGTGTATGTGTAAAAAAGATTTGTATGTGTAAAAAGAATTTGTGTGTGCGTAAAAAAGATTTGTATGTGTAAAAAGAATTTGTGTGTGCGTAAAAAAGATTTGTATGTGTAAAAAGAATTTGTGTGTGTAAAAAAGATTTGTATGTGTAAAAAAGATTTGTATGTGTAAAAAAGATTTGTATGTGTAAAAAAGATTTGTATGTGTAAAAAGAATTTGTGTGTGCGTAAAAAAGATTTGTATGTGTAAAAAGAATTTGTGTGTGCGTAAAAAAGATTTGTATGTGTAAAAAAGATTTGTATGTGTAAAAAAGATTTGTATGTGTAAAAAGAATTTGTGTGTGCGTAAAAAAGATTTGTATGTGTAAAAAAGATTTGTATGTGTAAAAAGAATTTGTGTGTGCGTAAAAAAGAATTGTATGTGTAAAAAAGATTTGTATGTGTAAAAAAGATTTGTATGTGTAAAAAGAATTTGTGTGTGCGTAAAAAAGATTTGTATGTGTAAAAAGAATTTGTGTGTGCGTAAAAAAGATTTGTATGTGTAAAAAGAATTTGTGTGTGCGTAAAAAAGATTTGTATGTGTAAAAAGAATTTGTGTGTGTAAAAAAGATTTGTATGTGTAAAAAAGATTTGTATGTGTAAAAAAGATTTGTATGTGTAAAAAGAATTTGTGTGTGCGTAAAAAAGATTTGTATGTGTAAAAAGAATTTGTGTGTGCGTAAAAAAGATTTGTATGTGTAAAAAGAATTTGTGTGTGCGTAAAAAAGATTTGTATGTGTAAAAAAGATTTGTATGTGTAAAAAAGATTTGTATGTGTAAAAAGAATTTGTGTGTGCGTAAAAAAGAATTGTATGTGTAAAAAAGATTTGTATGTGTAAAAAAGATTTGTATGTGTAAAAAGAATTTGTGTGTGTAAAAAAGATTTGTATGTGTAAAAAAGATTTGTATGTGTAAAAAAGATTTGTATGTGCGTAAAAAAGAATTGTATGTGTAAAAAAGATTTGTATGTGTAAAAAAGATTTGTGTGTGGACTTAGCCAAAAAAAAACCCTGCAAGTTACAAGTACGAATTTTGACCCTATTTTTCTTCCTTTCATCTGATTGGTCCTGATTGCCTCAAAGATTCAGTCCACCAAAAACAAACAAACAAAAACAACTTCTTAATGGTTTTTAATGTTTTTATATCCCTGGAAATAAAATAGGCCAGTGTGGCTGGTGCAACATAAAATACACAACTACTGCTGAAAGTCTGTATTAAAGTAGAAGTACTGTTAACAGATCCATATTACTTGGTGCATCAGGTTTTTTTTTAGAGGAGAAGATTAAAGTAGCGTAAAGCCCAGTCATGGTCTGCAGAGTAAATAAATCTCAGTTATGAAACATGAGCTGGTTTTTAATTTCCCTAAATCTCTTTTCTGATTCTGAGCTGCAGTCAGTGAACACTCGGAGGCCCCCTTGTGGTCAGATGTAACATTGCATGAACAAAACTTGAATTTCTGTGAAAGCAGTGATAATCCTGCTGTTTCAGCATTTACTTTGGCAAGAGCACCAGCTTTAATGCAGTTTTTTGTCTATTTGTTTGTTTTTTCTTTTGTTCTCTGCAGAATTACACCACCTAACACTGCTGTTTTCCCCTCTGTTGAATTTCTGTTGAATAAATGATGACACAGTGTAATATGTCATGTGTTGTTGTTCTGAAGTGCTATTTAACTCATTTTAAGACTTGCTAATGAAAATATTTTTTTAAATGTCCTGATATGTCAAAAATTGTATTTCCACAATATTTCCTCAAAATGTACTTTTATTAGTTTATTACTACTTCCCTTCTTCAGATGCATAGCTGACTGTTTTTGTTCTAACCTACATGCACGGTTTTATGACTATATGCCGCAACTTTAAATGGTTACATTCCAGTTGATTTCAGTCCCTCTGAATTTGTGCACGGTACTGTAGAGGATGCCACCACTGCAACAAGTCTGTTCCACGATCAGCTGTAAGTGTTATTAA
Organism: Neolamprologus brichardi; assembly: GCF_056152115.1. Lineage (NCBI taxonomy): Eukaryota > Metazoa > Chordata > Actinopteri > Cichliformes > Cichlidae > Neolamprologus > Neolamprologus brichardi. Next base: position 10,093,740 of record NC_142123.1, read on the forward strand.
TCCAGAGTGGAAGCATTTAGGAAAGAGTGTGTAGAAGTTGCCACACTCTGACTCAATAACAGCAGCGCTCCAAACCTCACTGGCTTTAACATCAGCACAAAAAACTGTGTATGGAAGCTTCGTGGCCTTGGTTTCTGTGGCTCAACAGCTGCTATAGGTGTAACGTCAAGGTGATCCAATACTTTGAACAGATAGGATATCTTACATAACTGCAGTGCTATCACACTGCCAAAGCCTGTCCTAATGCAGTCACACTGATGCAGTGATGGCTGATAAAGTACTTCAAACGGACTTGGTCGAGATTCTTCTGTAGGTATGTTTGTATCTCGTGGCTTGCAGCTAGAATGTTGGTGTGAGCAGTGATTTTTGCAACGTGTGTGGTCTCCCGCAGCTCTAACAGATGAAGCTTTGTGCATACACAGTTGCACGGCAGTGACATGTGCAACCATAGAACATCAGGTGATCTTACCTGCACCAGGCCTGAGAAGCAGCCAGCAGTGAAGACCTGTGCAGCAGAGGCCGGTTTGCCTCGACTGCGCTGAGACTTAGTGAGGTAACCTAAAGCATTACTGTAACAGCCAAAGACAATGGAGTTGGAGATGCCAGTGGTCAGCACAGGAAATGCCATGCCCTTAAAGAATCCATGGAGCTGATGTGATTAAAGCATAAAGGATCAGTGCTGTCTTATCCCAGTGGAGCATTACACTACTTCACGTCAGTATTTCTTGCAAAACAATGTAGGAAAAATGTGGTACCCACCCCTTCATGAGAGTATGTTTTAATCACACAGTGAAATATCCCTTTATACACAGACTGGGCTTGGAGACGTACCTACAAATGTAAGAAGAGATGTAAAATAAAAAATAAGAAACAATTTGTGCATTAAGTCATATTTATTGGTTTCAAAGTGTCATGCAACCTTCACAGTGTCTAACGGATGTCCTACTGCAAGTCCCAGTGCACCTACAACAACCAACAACAACATTTTATTTCTCCACAATCAGCTGCTGTTCTCTTAAAAACAGGATTTTCCTACCTGAAATGCTCCCAGCTACAAATTCCAAGAGAGGCATGACTTTTACAGTTTCAAATCTGCAAGAAAACCACAGTGTTTCAAAACTCATAAAGATAAAACCTAAAGATGCAGCTTTACAGCTGTCATAACTGAAACCGATTGGTCTGACAGTCAAGGGGGTTAATGTGTGACTTGTTTTGGAAATGGTACTCTATGGGTGTTGTATCAAAATCAAAGTCCAAGGTGAAAATCCCACAACAAATTTTTTCATGGCTCAGAAAAAGGAATTTTCAGGAGTGATTGAGAGCACAAACATATGGATTCTGGCCTGAGTTAAGGCAGTATGGCATTTCACACACATTCCTCACAATCTATTGGTATTTCCGATAATCTGATAAACAAAAACTTTTATTATGCTTCAGTGAATGAACATAAAAGATGGTTTTGAGGGTTGCCAAAACAATAAATGGTAACCAAACCTTATAATTTAGCCACGTTTAATCTTTGTGGATTGGTTAAAATACAATAGCGTGTTCAGGAGGACAGTTTGCTTTCCAGTTCTTTTTTCTTCTTCTTTTGCATGGTGTTTTTTAATATCCAGTTCTAGAAAAAATAAAATAAAATAACAGCACCTTGCCTACCTTTAGAGCTGTAACATCCTACGAATAAATTTGGTCACAACTCATGTCATTCTTCGCTCTGCGGTCAGAGAATCTCAAGTCCATAGACATAAAAGCCCACTTGTGTCACATGAGGATTTGGCCGCTTCCCAAGATCGCTTTAAATGTGCAACAGAGAGTGAAGAGGACTACCCCTCTGTTGGTCTTCCTTGGTCTCTTGTGTTCTGAGGGCCTCTGGATGTCTGGAGTTTTGATCTCCTTCATACCTGCTTCACGCCCTGGTGGACACCCTCTAGCAGATCATTACATGAAGGAACCTTTTAATACAAGCGCGTTCATGCTCACAGGTGTACACACGGGTGCTCACACACACAAACTACACCCTTTTTGGCTCCTACCTTAAAGCACACTGCGCTGTCGATATTACGTGCTGCACAATAATGTTTAACACTTAGTATTTACTGTTATATTCCCATAGATCATCATGATGTTGTTTATCCCTTGTTAAATGCTTGTTTTCTTTTTTCTTTCTCAACAGGTGATATATGTATTTTTGTCTGCTTATTTTGTTGGTTTTTGTTTTTTGCCCTTTATCCCCGTCCCTCTTCTCCGCTGTTTTTTTCCCCCTCTTTCTTTCTCCTTTTTCTTTTCCTCATTCAAGTCTGTCCCGTATCTAGCAAGTGAAAATAAAAAATAAAATAAACAATAAAAGGTAAATCAAATAGACCATTGCGGCAAGGCTGGGATGGTCCATTTGGTAAAGTAAATCCGTTGGACATCTTTCTTTGCCTTTAGACAATAATTCTGATGGCTCTTTTAAAAGAGCCAAACGGGACAGGCAAAAAAAAAAAGAAAAAAAAGAGAGAGTGAAGAGGACTTTTGATGTAAGTTAGCATTTGAATTCCAACAACCAAAAATGTAAAAAGAGAAAGAATAAGAAAAATAAACAGATTGTTGTGATTGTCTAAATAACCAGGAATAACATTAGTCACCCTTAGTTAGGCTGCATATGATTTACTGTTTTAATTCAATATGTTTCATGCGTAATTGGTATGTTTTCATATTTATGAGCAGTGGGACACCTCGGGATGGCATAACCTTGCCGAGGAGACAGAATATCTGCATTCGGCAAGGCTGATAATTAAGGATATTTTCATTCATGAAGCTGTCATAGCAAGTATAAAACCATAATTAAAAAAATTAAAACCAACTTTTAAAAAATTTTCTAATTATCTAATAATTGGTAATTATCAAAAAAAATTGTGAACTCAATTAATTAGTGGAATAAAGCCTATTATCAATTATAATATAATATAATAAAATATAATATAATATAAGACAAAAATAAATGTTTCAGTGCTTTTCGCCAATCACCTCGCGGTATTATTATTATTATTAATATTATTATTATGTAATAACTGTTGCGGAAAAAAGGTGGAAAATAAAAATAAAACCAACGGGCCAAACACGTCATCACAAGTGGACGGCAGAGTACGCAATTGTAAACAACGAGTGACGTCACCTCGGCGGGCGACAAAGCTTCGTGTACAAAAAAAAAAAAGAAATGCCGCGGTTCGGGTCGGCAGGTTGCTAATGTCTCCGGGGTGTCTTCATGTGGACCGTTGCGGGTTTTTTAAAACACGTGTAAAATTCTGTAAAAACCGAACTTCTTATCTCTTCGGTTGTCAGGTACAGCAGCAACAAAAAACGACATATTGAACCATTAAAATCAATACGAGGACCAGTAAGACTGCTTCTTTACACAAGTTAGCAAGTCGTACAGAAAATTAAGCATTTAAATGTAATTTTGCTGAACCAGGGGAGTAAAACATGACAACTCTAACGAGGCAAGATCTCAATTTTGGGCAAGGTAAGGCCATTAAAGGAATATATGTACCAGGTCTGGTCAACTCGGAGTACTGTTAATTTTCCAATAAGTAGTTGTCCTTGCAAAGTTATGGGCATATGGAACCTACATAAACCATGCTGTCACTGTCTGCCTGGGTTTTACTATGAATTAAAGTGAGCTAAGTAAGCGACACTATATTGCTGAATGTTTGCATTGGGTTTGGCGGGACTTTGTCACATTAGCAAGAACACGAGAGGTTTTATTGTTCGCATGTTTTCCAGTGGTTGCTGACATTCTGTGTGAATTCCTGGAGGTCGCTATTCATCTCATCCTGTATGTCCGTGAGGTTTATCCCTCTGGGATATTTCAGAAGCGAAAGAAGTACAACGTACCTGTGCAGGTACTGTTTTATGTGTTATTACTATTTGTTTGCAGCTGTTAGGTGTGTGCATATTAGCTTATCTAATACAGGACTTCTGTTGGTGTGTTTTATTCCAGATGTCATGTCACCCAGAGCTGAATCAGTATATCCAAGATACACTACACTGTATAAAGCCACTCATTGAAAAGGTAAGCTATGTCCTGAAAGTGACGGGTCAGTGTCACACAAAGTGTCATCTCATTTCTCTTCTTACTGCTCTGATATCCTTCATTCGCCTCTTAGAACGATGCAGAGAAGGTGGTTGTGGTCATCATGGACAAAGAGCATCATCCAGTAGAGAGATTTGTTTTCGAGATTTCCCAGCCACCACTGCTCTCCATCAGGTTGCCCTCCACATTTTAATGTTAACTAACAAGAAGCATCCTTCCATTGAAATACATTTTTACGGTGACACTGGTCACTGACTGTTGTTTGTGTTTTCACAGCTCAGACACGTTGCTGTCACACGTGGAGCAGCTGCTGAGGGCGTTCATCCTGAAGATCAGCGTGTGTGATGCTGTTTTAAATAGTAATCCACCAGGTAATGTAATCGAGGCTCACCGGAAGAGAAGACAATTACATACATGCTTATAACTTTTTATACTCGGCAAAAGTTTTGGAAAGATTTTTAAATGATATCCTTTAAGTCACATGATTCAGCACAAAGTCTTGCCTAAGCAGCTTAAGAGGATTATCTTCATTCCTGGGGTAAATATTTGTTCACCTTTGGAAGATAGGAGGTGCATAAATCGATTTACCCATTAGCAAATGATTTACATTTATTTAAGTCTGTGCTCACTTTTCTTCATCGCAAACACCACATACTCCTTTAAAGGCTTACAGACACAAACTAACTCATTCACTTGGCACACATAAACATGAGAACACACCAAATCTACCTCAGGAGAGAAAAAACTGTCAGAACTCTTATTAATGTCAGAAAGCCTTCCAAGAAGACAGAGTAAAGGTCAATTTAGATTGTATATATACCTTATTTTATTTGACTTTGCCCTTTGACTGTACTTGAGATTATTTATATATTTTTGGATTTTAGATAACATTTTCTTTAAAAAAATTAAAAATTAAAAAAAATAAAAAATGTAAAAATTACATTTAAACGTGACACGTAAATACAGTCAAAGGTTTAGTTTTCTTGTTTGTTTTTCGACAGCTGTTGTATGCAGTTTAAATTTAAAACATTACAATTTCTAAAATGGAAACCAATTGGGGTTTCATTTTGAAATACCTGTAGAGTTTTCTATATTTATTATTGCTAATTAATAAGACAAAAGTATTTCTTATCAGATTAATTGATGGAATAATCAAGCCTTTGTCAGAAATCTATGCCAATTAAACTGGAAGTCCAGAGAAAGGTGACATTATAGTGCACATAACGTGGTATGGGCTCATAGATTTGACTGGTTGAACTGTTTTACTTTTCTTTTCTTTGTCACAGGGTGTTCGTTTACAGTACTAGTACATACCAGAGATGCTGCTACTCGCAATATGGAGAAGGTTCAAGTAATCAAGGTGAGGTGTTTAAATGCACTTACACAGAAACACAGAATTGTTATTTACATGTGTTGCTCACATTAATGTGTTTGCCTCTGCAGGATTTTCCATGGATAGTCGCTGATGAGCAAGAAGTCCACATGCAGGAGCCTAGACTCATTCCACTAAAGACTATGACTTCTGATATAGTAAAGGTAAGCAGAAGCATCCCATTCACTGATTCATTTAATGGTGAATTATTGTCAGCCGCATGTCCACATTGTTTGGTTGTTTGCCTTTAACAGATGCAGCTGTATGTGGAAGAGAGAGCCCAGAAAACATAGATGCTTTCTTAGCAGGAACCATGCTGCAGGAGATAATCTGTGACACCAGGGAATCCCAGGCAGAATCTTCAACACAGCCTATCAGTGCTGAATTGATGAGTTGTTGAGGAACACATGGGGAGAGAGTGATGTTCCCTGTGAAATGTATTTTTATGAGATCCATTAACTTTAATGGACCGTTAAAGGTTGGACTCGCACACTGGGTTGATAGAAGTCCTTTATCATCAGCGTGGGCCATTTTCTCATTCCACATAAATGCGTGATTATGGTTCTGTTTGTGAAATCCTGGGCCGTTGGTTAAAATGTATATATTTTTAATTTATTTCCCGTTATGTGCCAGGAAAGTCTTTCAGCTCTTCATCACACTCCACTGCTAAATATCATCCTATTTGCTGATAGCAGTCAACAAGTCTGATATTGTCATGAATGTGGTCAGTGTAGCTGTGCATCCTTGCTGATACGTAATGTGTTTTGTTGTTTTTTGAATGGAGATTTTTAGGGTAACCGGATGGAAATGTCCTTGTAACTCTATGAAATTCAAAGCATATGGAAATCAGGAAAATAGTGTAATATGTACCATTAACACCAGTCTGTAAACTGAGATGACAGTTGTATTGTTAGTGCAATAATATTACTCTGTTTCTTTGTAGGCAGATTTATTTGCTAAAACTCCCACAGACAGCCTGTCCTTATAACTCCACATGGAGGTCCTCTGTCAGTCTGTCTCACTCTGTTTATTGTACGGTGTCTTAACTCTGTGTAATGTCCTGCCGAGCAGTTTCTTGCATGGTGTCTACAGCAGCATCTGTCAGGAAAGCCTTCCTGGAGTTTCTGTGAAGTTAAAGGATTTCGTTGTGTGCATTTGCAACCAGGGGTAGCATTCTCTTCTATTGTTGGATGGCAAATAGAAAGTTATAATGGAGCATTTGATTTTTTTTTTCTGTTCACAGAAGTTTGTTTTAATATGTGAAAGTTTATTAAACTCTAAAAAAAAAAACCAAAAATGAACTGTAATGTAAATAAAGGTCTTGGTATAAGAATTCAAGGACCCAAACACATGACAGGAGGAAGAGTAACATCTGAAATCTGAATCTTTTAACAAGTTGAAGTCATACAAACAGGTGGTTAATTCCACCAAGGGGCAAAAAACAAACCAAGTGCTACAGGAGGAAATCTAACAAGAACCAATAATGTGCGAGAAATAAACTAACACAGGGAAAATGGGGAAAACAGTTCGTCTTTGTACAACCGAGCTGTCGGCTTTCAATCTGCCGTTTGGGAAATGATGCACAGGAGGTCTAAATACGACGGAGACCGATTAGCTACATGAAGTGCTCACAAAGTAGTTCTGGCACAAGAATATGAGTTTTCCTGTCTGACAGCAGATCATTTATCGTCTGCATAACAATAGCTAGAATACCACATTAACACAAGATCTTCAGCCTTGCATGCAACTGAACTGTTTACAGTGCTTTACAGTGTAAATGGTATTGTTTGCACAATGATTCATAGGCATTAACTTTCATGTCAGTTTAGCCCTTAATAAACTTAAAGCTTAAACTTAATTTGTATCGTTTGTAGGATTGTGTCATATGAAACCAAAAGACACTTCATAGATTTAAAATATTAAAATGATCTGATACCACACAAACACGACAGGCTCTCTAAAGTTCAGTTCATTAAGAAAACACAGGTTGTGTTCTTTTATGATAAACAGAGATAACTTAGATTGAGTTGAGGTTTAAAAATAGATCACTTTTTAGCATAAAAGTAAAAAAGTAGGTTTTTAAACATCAATTTTGTCTTTATTGCTTAGTGATGTACTGGAGTGTGTGTGTGGAGTAGATGTGTTAAATACAAATGTATTAAAGGAAGCTGAGATCCAAAACTGTTGATCAGAACAATTGGGAAAAAATTGAACAAAAGCAGAAGGTCTGGATGAGTTTGAGTGTCACTAAAAGACCAGCAGTAGCAAACATTAAACTTACTCAGTCATCCATTAACTTCCGAGTTGCTGCAGATTCAGGAAAAGTCCCCCCCCACAGTGGCTGACCTTCAAATGACTATAACTATTGCTCACCCTCAGTCTAAACCAAGGTGATCTAAGACTCCTGCAGCCCACAGAAATACCACAGTCAGTAGATCCAAAGGTATCTCCTGCCCAAAGGATTTTATCTCGAGTTGTCAGTTTGGACAAAAAAAAAAACCAGCCTGATGTTTTTGGAGAAGGATATGAATTAATATTTTACGCTTCATAGAACATCATATAATGATATAACTCCATTTTCATGTGCTGTAGTATCAGTATGAACCATGAATTTGTATATTTTCTGATCACAATAAATCCGATTCAGTCACAGCTCATTCTGCATATGAAGTTTATGCTTTTTTGGTGTGTTTTAAATCTCTTTTCTCTCCTGACCTCCTGGTTCCCCTACGGGCATCGATGGATGTAGTACCCCGTCACATATCCCAGGATGTAAACTGCCACCAGTGCAGTTACGGCTCCTGCTGCTTTTACTACTATTCCAGTGCTGCCGACACACATGCTGTTGCAGATCCTGTGAGTGGGAAAGAAAGGGGGCAGGTTTATTTGGTACCTGTGGTTTGGTACCTATGGTGGATGTAAGCTTAATTTTAATGGATTAATAACATGACCCCGCTCTACACCTTTAAAACAAAGTTATACCACAGTTCATTCAGAACTTGGAGCGATCCCATTTACAGACACACAAACTGTCAAAAACACAAGTTCCCTGGAGGAAGTAACTACATATCATTTAAACTATAAAAAATAGGTTGCAGCAAGTTTAATTGAGATGGATACATGGATAAAACCTATTACAACCTTTCTCCTACACTTGATTTAAACTGTATGGTCAATGTCAAACTCATAAAACCTGGATTCTTTCTATTAAACACATTTAACCTTTGTCAACTTAGTCCTCATGTGGTGTCAAGCCCAGCTGCTATTCTCTAAGTCTCACCTCCTCAGTGAGGACTGTGAAGCCTCTACATTCATGTTGATGTTGTCCTCGTTCCAGCGGTCGTACTGCACGCTGCCGGAACCGTTGGAATCCATGAGGACAGTTTTTCTTCGTCTCAGGGGCTGATCTGCTGGAATCACCGCTCACTCGCTGCTTCAGTGTTGAGCTTCACTGCGCTCTGAAACAGCGAGTTTGGACAGTTGTGTCTTCGTAACAAAATACTAACACTTTTAGGGTATCTTAAAGTCAATCAAACATCCCGGACTGAAATAATCCAGTTCAAAAAGCAGTGACTGAAGGATTACAAATTCCATTCATATCCTCACAGTCTTACAAAAGTCTTGCTCACCTGTAGGAGTCACAAACACTCACCGGCCTGCTTAGGAATCTCTGCTCTCCGGCACTGGTAAATCAGCAACTGAGACGAAGAGCTGTGCCTCAGCCTGTCATAAGTCCTTTGCTCCTAATCCATCTGTTGTTTTTGACCCTGTTAAATGACTCTTTCTCAGTGATAAAGGCCAGCTCAATGTGGTTTGTTAGTCTCCTGTTTCATCAGAGCATGTGCAGATAGTGCACTGCTTAGCAAAGATAGTTGATTTTGTAGAGTTTAATGGTTTGGGCTGAACACAACAGCATGCAGGTTTACTTCTTGGCTTCACTGAAAAGGCAAAATGCAGTACTGTAGTACAGTCCGAGTACTGTTTCAGACACAGGGGCCACATAATTCAATGATCCCTGCGACTTACTTTTATTACAGTACATACAAGGTAATACCTCAAAAGAAGCAAGGGGATTTTGTTTTTACTTACCTTGAAGTGTCATATTTTAAGCTGAGAAGTTGAGTTAATGAGAATAATGTGAACAAAGTTGTTAAGTTGATTTAACCAGTCTGGTTAACAAACATTCAAATCATTTGATCCTTGAAGTCGGAAGGAAGAAGAATCGCGGTAGAAGACTTCAGCACTGTGGATTGACAATCTGCAAGGATATAATGGATCCTAATAAGACTACAGCTTGCACTAGTGTTGTTTCACTCTGCTTTAGACATTCTGCAGGTAGAGGTAGAGACTCATTCATCATTAACTTGAATGCTGTACACTGCTGCCCACTTATGGACATGCACTGAGCTTGCCTGCAGCCTATTTCTCCTTTCCCTATGTGATACATCTCCCACAAACCTAAAAATAATAAGCAATATTGTACTTCTTTAGATTTTCTTTCTAAAGACCCAGACTTTCAGATATTTTTAACTGGTCTTAAGCAATAGTTCTCCAGGGTTTCTGACGGTCTTTCAAAGTCTTTCTTTAAATATTGCCTGTGTTTTCACTCGTTTTTTAGTCCAGTCCTTGTAGCTCAACATTTTAAGAGAAATATTTGTTTTTGTTAACACTGACCTTGAAATTAAAAAAAAAAAAAAAAGGCACCAAAAAGACACCTAACTCAAGGGATGAACCTGAGTTGTGTCTACACATAACAGACAACTTAGCAAGGAACAATGTTACATTGTATCTTAGGCCCCCAAAAGGTTGATTCTGTTCATCTGGACGTAACGTTTTCAGTGGGAGAAACGTTTCGTCGCTCATCCAAGTGTCTTCTTCAGTCTCAGCTGACTGCAGGTTTCTCCAGCAAAAAGAACATTTGCATAATGACTGAAACCAGCCTACTGAATGAACAATGGGCTGTGAGGTCAGTTCCTTGATCATTAATATGAAAATTGTCATGACCATTGACCAACAACCACTCAGACCAGTGATCCTGTCACGGTTTGGCATGGCAGACCGTGGGGGTGTAGGGAAGGAGGAGCCAGGCGTGGTGCTCTGTGTGTAAACAGTGCGTTTATTTACAGTGTATGAAACTAAACAACAATAAATCCCCGTGCTTTCCCCAGACTCCCGTGTCATGTCTTCTCCCAGTGTTTGTGCTCTCCGCTCCCGTGTCTCAGCACTCCCCGTGCTGGCTGGCACTCCACACCTCTCCTGGGGACACAATAGAAGCAGCTGTCAGGACACGCATAACCACGGGCATACACACACTAACTAAGCTCAACAGGATAACTAACGTGGAGTCTCATGCAATGATCCTGCGTCGGATGGGAGCTCCAAGATTCTCCTAAGTAGCTCCCCCGACGAGGCCTGATCAGCAGCAGGTGTGTGGCTTCGGGTGTGGCCAGTCCGCCAGCAGGGCCACACCCACCAGGCCTGAAGCCGCCCGCAGAAACACATATACACACATGCGCAAACAGGGAGAAGGACAGCAACACCAAATATACATACAATAATAATATAATTCATAACTGCTCAGGGTCCTGGGTCACTCCGACCCAGGACCCTGACAGATCCTCCCTGTCCAGGATGTGTCCATCCTCATCACTGAAAGAGTGTCAACTGGCTTGTAGGTATGAACAGACTGCAGTCCTGGCCCGACGAGTTAGCTCTCCTGTCTTGTGCCATCCGCTTAGCGGCTAAGTGGTATGAGGGGGGAGTCAGGTAGGCTCTTTATGTGAAAAGGGAAAGACCATCTCTGAATCGAGGAGGGGGCCTAAGGGTACATCTTTCACCATCTTACAATGCTGTGATTGCAGCCATTCCCCAACTCTCTGTGAATGGTACTCCTGGCCATTGATCAGTGGTTGTTGGTCAATGGTCATGAGAATTTGCCTCACAGTCCACTGCTGATTCAGTGGGCCAGTTTTAGTTATTGTGCAAATGTACTGTTGATAAGATTTGGGGAAACCTGCAGTCAGCTGAGACTGAAGAAGTCACTTGGATGAGTACCGAAACGTTTCTCCCACTGAAAACGCTACATCCAGATGAACAGAACCAACTTTTTGCAATTTCCTTACCTGGATGATTGAGCATGCATCAAGACATTCAATTCAATTCAATTCAATTTTATTTATATAGCGCCAAATCACAACAAATGTCGCCTCAAGGCGCTTCATAGATACAGAGAAAAACCCAACAATCATATGACCCCCTATGAGCAAGCACTTTGGCGACAGTGGGAAGGAAAAACTCCCTTTTAACAGGAAGAAACCTCCGGCAGAACCAGGCTCAGGGAGGGGCGGCCATCTGCTGCGACCGGTTGGGGTGAGAGAAGGAAGACAGGATAAAAGACATGCTGTGGAAGAGAGACAGAGATTAATAACAGATATGATTCAATACAGAGAGGTCTATTAACACATAGTGAGCGAGAAAGGTGACTGGAAAGGAAAAACTCAATGCATCATGGGAATCCCCCGGCAGCCTACATCTATTGCAGCATAACTAAGGGAGGATTCAGGGTCACCTGGTCCAGCCCTAACTATATGCTTTAGCAAAAAGGAAAGTTTTAAGCCTAATCTTAAAAGTAGAGATAATGTCTGTCTCCCGAATCCAAACTGGAAGCTGGTTCCACAGAAGAGGGGCCTGAAAACTGAAGGCTCTCCCTCCCATTCTACTTTTAAATACTCTAGGAACAACAAGTAGGCCTGCAGAGCGGGAGCGAAGTGCTCTAATAGGGTAATATGGTACTACAAGGTCATTAAGATAAGATGGGGCCTGATTATTTAAGACCTTGTATGTGAGGAGCAGGATTTTGAATTCAATTCTGGATTTAACAGGAAGCCAATGAAGGGAAGCCAAAACAGGAGAAATATGCTCTCTCTTTCTAGTCCCTGTCAGTACTCTTGCTGCAGCATTTTGGATTAACTGAAGGCTTTTCAGTGAGTTTTTTGGACATCCCGATAATAATGAATTGCAGTAGTCCAGCCTGGAAGTAATAAATGCATGAACTAGTTTTTCAGCGTCACTCTGAGACAGGATATCTTTGGCACTTGGTTACTACAAGACTGTGACGAAAACACGCAATTTGTTCCAGTTTCTTTCACTGAGTCTAAATATCAAAGATGACACAGTTTAGCAGGGATACAATAGTAATTTTTGCAATGACAAGGTGATTCATGGTGAGTAGCGTGCCCTTAAAAAAGACCTGACATAAGACCTGAGGGATGGATCTGGCCCTTCAGCTGATCCATCCACTGTTCACTGAAGCTTCAAAGGAAATGGTGTCAGTGGAAGGGTGGCTGTCAGGAAGCCATTCTTAAGGAATCACTCTCATTATAGAAGGAGGAGGTCAGAAGAGAGGTACAACAAGTGAATGTCAACAGCCATATGTATAACACTGTGGAGGCTCTGTCATGGTTTAGGGACACCTTTTAGCCAGTCTTGTCAAAACTGATGAAATTATGAACACAGAAACACAGATTTTGATTTTGAGCCACCATACACGACCATTTGGAAAGTGTGTGATTTGGATCATTGCCATAAAGTCATTGCCAAACACACTGCCAATGCAGTAAAAGCATAACTGAATAAACACACTGAATAACACACAAACAGTGGAACACTGACGGTCATGGGTTGGCCCCCAGCATTAATCAAGCAGAGTGGGATCATGTTGACAGAGAACAGAACAAAAGCCAGCCAACATCCAAAGAAGAGCTTTGGATGTCCTTAAACAGGGGTCCCCAATCCCAGTCCACGAGGGCCGGTGTCCCTGCAGGTTTTAGATCTCACCCTGGGTCAACTCACCTGAATCACACGATTAGTTCATTACCAGGCCTCGGAGAACTTCAGGACATGTCGAGAAGGTAATTTATCCATTCAATCAGCTGTGATGGATCAAGGGCACATCTAAAACCTGCAGGGACACCGGCCCTCGTGGACTGGGATTGGGGACCCTTGTCCTTAAAGAAACCTGGAAAACTATTCCTGAAAACTACTTAAAGACATGACAAGAAAGCTGCCGAAGAGAGATCAGAAAAAATAACGGTGTTCATACCAAACACTGACTGTCAAGTCTGTACTGTACAAACTGTTATACTGTATTTCTGTTAGGGTCCTGGGTTTTTGACTGAGTGTTTTGAGTTTCCTGTGTTTTTTGTCACTTAAGTCTAGTTTCTTGTGTTCCGTGCTTTGTGTTTCCCTCTGTGTATTATTTATCATCTCTAGCCTTTTGGTTCTTAGAGTTCTCTGCCTTATGGTTTTTGTCTCTGTGTTTCTTAGTTGCTCTGTCTCCACCGTGTCTCAGTGTTATACTTCCTGTTTTACTTTGAAGGTCTGTGTCTCATGTGAGTGTACCCTGCTTTGCTTCCTTGTCTCATCAGTTCTGATTTCTCCCAGCTGTGCTCTCCTTCTGTGACTCATTCAGCCCTGTGTTTCTCTTGCTGTGTCCCAATTCGGGGTATGCACGCTTGAAGTACGCATTTTAAGTGCGGTTACGTCACCGCCACGCGACGACGGCTGTCCCAATTCGAAGTGTACTTGAAATGCATACTCCAAATGCGCCGTTGATTTCCCCAAATATCAAGCGTGGTCCGGTGCACGCTTCGTGGTCCCATATATCCCACAATTCATAGCGCGGCGGTGGGTGTGGATAATTTTGCCGCAAAATACGGCAGAAGGGAGCGGCCGAAAAGTGAACTGTCAAAAGTAAGTACTGAATATGACGTCACTTATTCATGTGCGAATGTTTAATAACGAAGAACATTAAAACATTGCTGTTGGCCACATGTCGGCAAAGTTATGTGACACTAGTGATGTTTGTACTTTCAGCATTAACTTGGTTTTAAAGCCTCTACTTCTAAATATACATATAGTCGACCTTAATCTTACAGAGAATCTGATGATTTTATGGATAATTAAAGTCAGTCATATATCCACAAACACAACAAGCTGACAGTCAGTGATATAGATTATATATATATATATATATATATATATATATATATATAATCTGACAATACTATAATATTGGCCATATTATATTTACATTACCATAGTGAGATGACTTTAGTCTCATGAACAACATTAACTAATTATTATTTACTAGCTAATCTTAAATGACTGTTCAGTACAGAAATGAAGCCCTTGAATCATGTTTTACAGTCCTGTGGTTTCAGCCTCAGATACTCAACTAATCAAAGTGATGTCATGACAAAAATGATTGACCAACAAAACAATTTTCTCCTTCATTTCTGTCAAACAAAGCTGTATGTAACGTGTCTCGCGGTTAGTATCATGGTTGCTAGGCAACCTGAACAGCGCGACGAAGCATATACCGTCCCAATTCACAAGCCTCTCACTTCCGCACTTCTCGTACTTATAGTACGCACCGTACGTAGTACGCGTAGTGTGCGTACTTTCTGTGTCGGTGTCCTGTCGTTCCTCATGGATGTGTTTCCCTGTGTGCTTTCCCCGTGAGTTTAGCTTATTCTTTCCCGGTTTAGTTTTTGTGTTGCATGCATTTTCCTTTCCAGCCAATTAAGCTGTGATTTCGTGTCTGAGAGCCTGCATTTTGGGTCCAACTCCTGCCTGCACACAGCCGACACCTGACGATTTTTCCAATAACACATGAGGTGACTTAAAACTTTTGCACACTACTGTATATTTTGCTTCAAACAACTGTTTCTTGATGAGATAATAAAATAATATTTGTAGAAACGTGACACTTGAACTTGTGCTTGCAGCTATATTTGAGCTCCATCTTCCCCCAACTTTAAATCTACCATTACACACCTCATCCCACACACTTGGTATAACTCAGGGGTAGGCAACTCCAGGCCTCGAGTGCCGGTGTCCTGCAGGTTTTAGATCGCACCCTGGGTCAACACACCTGAATCAAATGATTACTTCATTACCAGGCCTCTGGAGAACTTCAAGAAATGCTGAGGAGTCATTTAGCCCTTTAAATCAGCTGTGATGGATCATGGACACATCTAAAACCTCCAGGACACCAGCACTCGAGGCCTGGAGTTGCCTACCCATAACTCTTTAGGTAATTACTGTGCACACTCTAATTTCTTTTCACATATTATTATAATATTGCTGTTTAATAATATTGCAAGTCTACAACTGTTTCTTGAGTTTAATGCCATCAGAATAATCCCACGCTGTTACGTGCGGATCACCACAGAACTCAGCTAATGCTTGCGACTATATTTCAGAGAGAGTGTAAATTCCCATGGTGCAATAACCTCCACTATCTTGCCATGACTCAGGCCCGAGGGCGCCTCTGCTCCACTGACACTCAGTTGAACTTTGGTACAGGACACAGAACAGGCTTCTGGGTGAGCAAAGCACAACGCTGGGGCAACAGAAAGAAAACGGAAGCGCTGAGCTGATACTTCCCAACACTGTAACGCGATCTAAGAACATAAAAGATGAATCTTGAGAGTGCAGATGCTTAAAGTAGCTTACTTTTATAAACATTCAAGGTGATTTTTCCTCCCTTGAGGTGGTACTATGTTATCTTTCATCACATGGCTTCTTCCAACTTCCTACTTCTTACCAGGGTGGCTGACTCTAGATATAAATCCACTGGAAAGTTTACTCCAAGGTGAGTTCCTCATCCTTCAGCACGGCTGCGGGCCATTTATTAAAAGAGTAAATGTCTGACGTTTGTTATTACTTGTGCTCGAAATTCACGGCTATCTGACCTGCAGGGCTGGTAGGAGCATGTGGGATCTCTGTGCTGTGCTCCCTGTTGAGAGTGCATTTATTCTTGGAGGAGAGGTGAGAGAGGTCGTCTCTTGTGTACAGACTTATGTGGTGTTTTGCTGAAGAATTTCCCATTTTCACTTTTAAAAATAATTGATTTTAAAGGGATTTCATCGTCCACACAGTTTATTTTTGTGTCTTTGATGTGACTTTTTTTTCCTCCTCCCTACAACTTGGAGCTGGAGTACAAAAAATGGTGAAGACACATCAACTCAGAAGACATCCGGTCATTCGATAAGGACAAAACCTGGACTTACTGGGCTGCTTCAGTTTCTCTTTGTAACTG
This sequence comes from Neolamprologus brichardi, assembly GCF_056152115.1. Classification (NCBI taxonomy): domain Eukaryota; kingdom Metazoa; phylum Chordata; class Actinopteri; order Cichliformes; family Cichlidae; genus Neolamprologus; species Neolamprologus brichardi. The sequence goes on from NC_142123.1 coordinate 10,110,291, forward strand.
GGATACTGTGTGTAGTGGGCTCCCGTGTGGCCTCACTGGTGGTACTAGAATTCTGTCTTCGAGCTGTCTCTGGATTGGTTACTGCTGGACCAGTAAGAAACCAATTATGTGATAAAAATATATATGAATATGCCTCAGCTGTATAAGGTGATTTTTTTTTTGTGGCTTTGCTGAGTTAGTGTCAGGATGACTCGAGACAGCCATCGCCGTCTGCTTTGATTCATTCATCACTCGTGCTCCTCTTTTTTCCCCCAGGAGTCGGGGAAATTTCTGCAGCAGCTGTTAGTTCAAAGCCAGTTCTCTCTGGGTTGCGCCCTAACCTGCAGTTTGCACTTTCTACACGAGGGGGCGGCGCAGCGCTGGCTATGCTTGCTCCTGGCAGCAGCACTCAGCTGGTTTCTGGCTAGGCAGGCCACAAACCTGCTGCACCATGTCATAGCTCTGTATAAACTCCACAGCTCACAGGGCTACTGCGGCATTTGCATCAGCCTCCTCACATCAGGCAGCTCCCTGCTGCCCATGCTGTGCAGGACCATCATCATTACCTTCTCTGTGGCTGTGCTGGCTGCTGTTTCAACCATCAACCAACATTTCCTCTCTGCAACAGAAGCCCTTAGGTTTTGGACACCACTTACTATCTGCTATACGCTGTTGGTGGTGTACATGCAGGGTGAGAAACATTTAAAGACATAAGCCCTTACAAAGCGATATGCCAGTAGCATCACTTAGTGCTTCTCAATTCACCTGACTAATCACTACAGCATCTGTGGCTAATCTAAGACATTTTTTTTTTAGTTTGTTTAAATTGAAATCAAATACTTCTCCCTAATTGTCCTCTAATGTCATGGTTCTGTAGAAGAGCAACACCGTCTGCCTAGTGGCCAGGCCGTCCTCAACGCAGTGGTGGTGCGTCTCGGGGGTTTGATGGTCCTGATGCTGACTGTTGGACGCTGGGCAGACGTGTTCCACATCCTAATATGTTTCCTGGGAGAGGCTAGCTGTCTGCTCCCCACCAAGGATCTGCTGGATGCAGCATCCACACAGGTCAGTGAGTCTCCCTGGGAGCGGCACACGGGGCCAAAAGCACTTTGTTCCCACTGAGGCCTCCCAAAACTGGAGCAGAATATCAATATGTTCATTATATGAGTCTCAAGATGACACTCCAACTTGTATCCCGGGTGGAGAAGGTTTAAGACCCCCAAGACAGATTCAGGTCAACGTGATCTCTGACTCAGAATACTGAGTCTACTTTTCCTTTCACTGAGCTGACCTATTTAAAGTTACGGGGTTTAAACAAAGTATAATGCAAAATAAAACAAATGTAAAAAACCTTGCATTTGAATAGACTTTTAAGGTGAGTCGGGTCTGTTTTGCTATTAAAATGTAGCTCATGTGATGATTGAGAATCATGCATATCAAGAAATCGTGGCTACATCATTCACTAAGCTATATGTCTGGCTGTAGCTTAACAGCAGACATCATGTCTTCAGTCACCCATGTTTCTAGCATCATATTTTGCTGTGTTCACACAGGATGAAGAGGATTATACAGAGTACAGAAGGAGGGAGCGTCAGCAAAAACCACGAGCCTTCAAGAAGGAGCATCAGAGATAGGCACTCTGGGATTTTAAAGCCTGCACGTCTCTTTAATGGCACCATTTAGTGGAAATCATATCAAGGCAACGTTGCTTTGTACCTACGATGTAGTATGCATTTTGTATTAAATATTTGACACAACTCATCATGTAAGGAATGTTTACAGTCTTTTCACATTTTCTAAAAGAACAATTTCATGGTTATCAACAACTATTCAATAGGCAGCCTTTCAACAAGTCCTGGAGTTCATTTTACTTCTTAGGATGCTAAGGATGTGTTCTTAAGCTTGTTTTCTTCCTGCTGGTTAGTCATACTGTTTCAACAGTAATGGTTGTCTGGGTCTGTGTGACCTCTTGGGAAGATTTACCGTTTGAGATCATTTCCAATAGAGCAGATTAAGGTCAAAGTATTATTTTTTTATTCAGTAGATTTCGCATTTCCCAGCATTTTCAGTTGATAAGCAATACAAAACCCAAACTAAATGGTATTTTTTATATTTCACCAATGCTGAACCCCTTTCTTTTATTCTTGCAGTATGAGGTAGGTATTCAAGAGAAACAGAAGTAATAATAAAGCTGCACAAAATAGGAAATTATTCCATTTATTGAAAAAAAACCGCGACAGAAAATGTAAATTTAGACTCCTATATCACGTCGTCGTTTTTAACCATTAAAGCAGTCGCTGTTACAGCAGGTAAATGCACTCTCAACAGAGGACCTAACATTACTAAGTGCAGTACTGACATGACTACAAACATCCAATAACTGCATACCACACAGCCTGGGCAGTGGGTAAGCTTATTCGTTTATTGTTTTGTTGTTTGTTCACTTATTTCCCCGCGACAGGCCCGCAAACACCATTGTGCTCTGCTAGTGTTCAAAGGCTGTGTGCTTGAAAAGAAAAGGCAAAATGGCTGACGACAACGTTAGTGCTCCAAAGACACACAAAATGGCGTTAGACAAAGAAAAAGCTAGTTTACTTGGATTATGCGTCGACCTTAGCTCCATTTTGTTGGACAAACACACTGTTAAACAGCTAGCAAGCCGTATTAATTCACACTGTTGTTGTAATGGCACCAAATTCGCTTTATTAGGCTACATTCAAAGGGGCTTTTTATGAGGAAGTTTGAGATACCGCCCTTCCAGTCTGTGCTACATTGTCTCAATAACAGTAGCCAAGGTTAAAGCCTGACTTCGTGTGACAATTTAACACCCATATCGAATTAAATCCACAATGTGTCGCCGGTGTTATGCCCATTAGATCTGTCTTTATTGAGAGCTGTGGACAGACAGAAACATATTCCATGAGAGGGTTTTTGTTATGTCAGTCCCGTCATCCCGTGTCAAAAAAAATTACAGGGGGAAACATTAGCCTGACGGTCCAGTTTCCACGATAATCCACGTCTGAAAATCACTGAAGATGAAATTTAGTTTTTTGGTGTCTAGTCGATCCACCAAAATGAGAAATTGTACTCCCAGAGGTTTATTAGACTTTTAATGGAGTAAAGTTCCACATCAGGACGCTTTCAGTAGACATAGGGAGGACGCTCTGAGCACCCGAGTACGGTGAAAATGCCCATAGAACTGACTGAGCGCCGTTGTAACCTCCTCTGGAGATTTCCAGATTGTTCTGTCTTCATCTGATAGGCACAGTGGACGCATGCGCAAAGCTGTTTCGCGTGTCCCCTGTTACTGCATTTTAACGCAGGCGCACTTCTCCCTTTAAGTATTCTTAATATAGTAACAAAAGCAGAATAATGCCCCGCTGTAGTTGCAGCTTTTTTCAAACCAAACGAGCCAGTGATCATTTTCCACAGGCAAAAAATTACAAATAAAATTAAAAAAATAAAACAATTCAGCTCCAAGGCAGATTTGGGCACAACACAATGTGGAGAAAATAGTTGTTCATCTACCATTTTACTTAAATGTTGACGCCCCTCTTGATTATGTGGACATCATTATTTGGTCTGTTATTTATCAGTCATGGTGGTCATTCAGAGAAAGTGTGCATGTTTTATAATGGGCATAGTCGGTCAAAGAAAAATACACACACACACACACATACAGTTTGTATTTTCCCTTACAAGAGGGCTTATCGCCACTGTACTCTTGGACTTTTGGACAGGGGCCTGATTGTTTTGTGTTACTTATTAGCTTAAAGTAGAGCTCAGACCAGGTCAAAGTACTTGACTTAACAGCTCCCTGTGCCTTTTGTAACCCAGTAGTAGAAGCAGTTAAATGTGTCAAAGCATCTTTTTTTTTTGTTGCTCTGACAGACTGCAGGTGCAACATGCAGAAGGCATATGTGTCAATTCAAAGTTTAAAGGTTTCAAACACATTCAAACTACCTCAGTGTGGTAAAGTTTCTTACTGTAATCTTAGCCGTGTTGTCCCGAGTTTGCTGGATTGCTTTTCTGGACGATCCGGCTTGGGAATTCTGAATTTTGGGGATTTTATTTATTGTGTCACTGCCTCAGCTTTTCTTTTTTTTACTGATCTAGCAGTACGTTGATCTTTTCCATACAAAAGAACAGTTTCCCACATAAGTTTCGTATCTGTCAAAATATGAAACTCATGAAAATCCACCTAAACTTCCTGTAATTTCACTTGACACACTGACAAGCAAACTATTTTCTGTGATACATAAGTTATGAATTATGTGGTTTCCCCTATTTTCCTGCAACAGTGCTTTATATCAGCTTATGTGGAAACATTTTTGTTTCAGTTTTCACACACTTAAGTGCAAAACTAAAGGGATAAACAGAAAGTGTATTGAACCCAACTGAACGAGACAAAAAGGCCCTCATGTGGTGTTTTGTTCTGTTCCAGATAGCAGTCTACTCTAAAACATCCCACCAGTGTTGGGAAGACATAGCATATTATTCACACTAATTCAAGTTAAGGAGAAAAAAAAATCTCTTAAACTTAACTTCAGGGAGTTAATAAGTTGGTCACAGTTTAACTTGCAGCACATTCTTGTTAGATTATTAGCATGCAGAGTAGCCCACAGCTGTCCTTCAGTTTCCTGTTTCCTGTGTGCAAGTTTCCGCTTCAAGTGTCAAAAACTTCAACACAACCTGTGCTTAGAATGAGAGTGCATCTAGTATCCTGATTCTTATGAATGACTGGACTGCAGCTACTGCTGTTTCTGCTGATTTGTTGTGCAGACAAACAGAGCAGTGATCTGAAGTCCCAGCAGTTGGATATGGTAAATGAGTGCCAACCAGCTAGGTGACAGGGAGCAACACTGAAGGCTTTGGTAACTTTTTAACATGTGAGCTGATGGCTCACTTTACAATTATGGGTTTTTTTTTTGCCTGTGCTTTGATAACAACTGAACTATTACAACGTTGAAACATAAAAATACCAGACTTGGGCTCACTGTGCTGTGCGCAGGATGATTCACCTTGCCACACTTAACTGCCACTGATGGGATCCTCTTGTGAAGCTGCAGATGTCAAAGCACCACCATTCAACCAGGGGTTTTCTCACGCATGCGCAGGGGTGAAAGACCGTCTCATCGGGGAGGGAAAAAAAGAAGTTCACACACAAAGCCACGCCTGCGCGGTGTGCCTCTCATTACAAGCGAAGTTGCTGCATCTTTTTAGGAAGCTACATGCTTTCTTTCGACACCCAAAGGTCGCATGGTGTCAGGGACGCGCCTAGTCACGGGAACAGACCGGAGCGCGTTCATGAGGGGCAAGATCGCGCTTTAACACTGAAGAGTATCAAACAGCGTGCGGGGATACAGCCTAATGGTTTACATTGGGCCACAACGAGCAGTCAATGATTTGCGCCAAGCATCTTTTTTCTTGTCCGCCGTTTATTTTGCAGAGCTTTTGTATTTTGCACGGGGAGAAACGGACATAGCAAACTCATCTGTATGATCGGGGAGCAGGAGCACACAGTATGGTCCGGGAAACCAGACATTTATGGGTGGGAAATTTACCCGAAAATGTACGAGAGGAGAAAATTATTGAGCACTTCAAGCGGTGAGTAGAAACACAAATGAGCGGCGTGTGTGTATGCGTGTGTGTGTTTGTGCGCGTTTTGTAATGTTAAGAGCGGTGCACGTCCAGCATCTCTCTCTCTGTTGTGTCACATTTTAGAGAAGTCGGGATGAAGCAGGAGGTTTCCCTGTAGCAAAGTCCCATTTGGCAACTGTGCTGTCAGTCCCCCCCTCTCTCTCTCCATACACACAATCCGAGCAGCAACAACAACACACGGTGCTCCTGCGTTTGAGCTGAGACGAAAAAGCAAAATCTGCTAGCACGCCTCAGCCACCCCAAGCCAAGCAGCCAGCGGACATATGGTTTTGCCATTTTGACACGCTTATTAACTTGTCGAGCTAGGTGATAACTTTACTCACCCCTCTTACGTCTTCCTGGTGCGCATTGCCAGCAGGCTGACTTTTAAGCAGGCTGACTTTTAAGCAGTCTACCTTTCCACCGGGTGACCGTAAAGAAGGGGCTTTTTCTTGTTTATTGTTTTTGTGGTGCACAGTCAGTGTAAACAAAGTTCAGTCTACCCGGAGAGCCCCGTGCTTTTATACGTGCCCGCATCTCCGGCAGACACCATAAAGTCTCTGTGTTTGCTTCTGCTGTCTGACTCGACTCTGAGTTTGTCAGGTCACTGCTTCCAGTCAGACCTGCACACACGCACACAGACACACACACCGCGGTGTATTAGCACGCTGTGCACCCATCTATGAGAGCGTGTCGTTTGCTCCGTTCCTACATCTTAACACAAGTCTGTAGAAGCCGAAAGGTGACGCCGTCACGCCGCCGTCCACGCTGCAACATCGCCGCGGCAAACTGGCTGTGATTGACCGGGCTCGGCTGTGCCGCGGAGCAGATGTGCAGTGCTGTAACGCTGTAGTGTTTACAGAAAATGGTTGTTAAAACGGCGCTGACTCGCACAGCCTGCAGCGTGATCTGATTTCAGGGGAGATCAGACAGCATATCCATGTATACACACGCACACACATGTATATTTGTAATGCAGCCTGCCATAATCGCACTGAGCTCCATTGCTACTTTTGGTTAAGAGCGAGCCACCGAAGACTGTCTGTGTGCCTTTAGCTCTTTGTTATCTTCCTCGGGCTGAATAATGATTTAAATACGTTTTCTTTCTATTTTTTTTCCTGCGTGTGGCTTTCACGGTTGTCTGCGCGCTCTCGCCTCTCTCCTCTCTCGGCTGTCAAGGAAATAGCAGCCCGCGTCTCCGTTCATATGCTGGAAACCAGACTGCCCCAAAAACACCAGTTTGCCCATATGAGACCTTTTTTTATTGTTGTTTTGGATTTTTAATTATTATCACTGTGTGGGCGTCGCCATACCGGATGAAAGCTGCTAAATGGCAACATTAATCCTTAATAACCACAGTGTAACCGAAAGCCATACTCGTCCCACAGCACCCCCCACCTCCCCCACCCTCATCCAAACCTACAGCTGGATGAAATATAAAAACAGATGATATGCATTTGGTGCTTTGCCCTCTCGCGGTCTTATTATTTGCAGTGGGTTGATGCGGAGACTCGGCTACAAATATGGCTCGTATCTAATACGTGCAGCCTCCGAGAGCAGCAGTAAAAATGAGCTACCTATATACACCGTTTTATTTACATAACCCCCTGTTTGAAGTACAACGTAACGTTATGTTTGGGGGGGATGGCGACTGGCAGCATCTCTTTCTTTTTTGTGCAGTAGGGGGAACGGTGCTGGCGAGCCCTTTTTTTCTTTTTTTTTTCAGCTCGCTACCTCAGCGCCAGCGTTAACCCAGAGGTAGCGAGGGTATGCAGGTGCATGACAGCCCAATGTGTGATAGAAGTCATTGAAGATGGGGGACGACAGAATGAGTAAGCAGTGTGAACAGCTTTTCTAAAATGGCGTCGGGGGCTGTTCGGTGTTGGGAACTGGCATGCCAATAAATTTTGTGATCACCCTACTGTCTGTCTTGGACAGCAGAAAATCACACTGCTAAAAGACCCATTTTTTTGGTGGTGGTGGTGGGGGGGCTATAGAAGATGATAACAGCTTCTTAACTCTCCAGTGGGAGAATTTTTCTGTAACAGGCTTCTCATCCCAAAATTGAATCCTCAGTTGATCAGGTGCTTTGTCATTTTCAAGACTGAAAAGGGTGTATTCAGCAATTATAACTCCCATTAAACCTTAAAAATAAAAATAGGCTATAATATACAATATATATGTATGTATACACACACACACACACACACACACACACACACACACACACACATATATATATATAATCAGTAAATTGATGAGGAATTTCTTAAAGAAACCCCATCGCTGTATAAACGGCTCAAACCTGTGTTTTTCAGTAGCTGTGTCTTCATGGCAGCACCTTTTGCTCGGAAAACGTGCTAATTTTAGAAAATCTATGCATTTATTAACACGCAATGTGGCAGGGTTTCAAGTCCAGTTGCTGGGTTACTGTTGCCGTGTTAGAAAGTACCACAGTAGGGAAAGTAAGAGTAGCAAAATTGCCTCATCTCCCTCGTTGCCACAGACATTTGTGCACATGTACGCACAGTCAATTTCAGGACTGTGCAGAACCCTGTGTGATTTTCAACATTCCTAAAAAGTTATGCAACACATTTGCAGCTGCAAACCTGGTGGTAACCATGCTTTTAATCTATTCTGACTTTAGATATGGACGAGTGGAGAGTGTCAAGGTCCTGCCCAAGCGGGGATCAGAAGGTGGAGTCGCGGCCTTTGTGGATTTTGTGGACATTAAAAGTGCTCAGAAAGCTCACAATGCTGTCAACAAGATGGGGGACAGAGACCTGCGCACTGATTACAATGAACCAGGAACAATTCCTAGTGCGGCGAGGGGGCTGGACGATAGTCTGTCCTTAAGCTCTCGCGGCCGGGATGTATCAGGATTCACAAGGGCGGCAGGGGGGGCCGTGTATGGGCCCCCCACGTCGCTTCACAGCAGAGATGGACGCTATGAACGCAGACTAGACGGGTAAGTGGACAAAGTTTCTCTGAAGGCAGGGGGAACCGTAGTTTCTGGTAAACACCTTACCTCCAACCATCTTTCACCATCTGTTCATTTACCTGTTTGGGGGTTAAAGAGGAGAAAATGAGCTTGTGTTCGACAATGAAATCTAATAGGAATCCCTTCTAAGTTCCTCAGAGCGCAGCCAGCGCTCCTGGATTCCTACTTACAGGTAGACACTTAAGATATTTTTGTTAAAACGAGGGCACGTTTGCAAGTGTATCTGATAGTTGAATGATAGTCAGTAGTTTAAATGGCTGTTGGGGATTATCTTTGTGACCTTTAAGCATCTCTGTGAGGTGGAAATATCATTTGAGGAAAATACGGGGCAAAGATTGGATATCGTAAAATTTCCCAGGATTATTGGCGATTTCTGGAAAGAGAGAGAGAGAGAGAAAGATAGAGAATACAGAGTGGGGGAAAGAGAGAAAAAGAGAGAGTGGTCCAGCAGCCATCCCCGGGATTCCCCTAATCTGGAGTTACGTGCCCTTGTCGGAGGATTAATATCACCCCTTTTTCATCATGTAACCAAACATCCAAGAGCACACATTACATGTATAGAACACCATTGTTTGGATTAGTCTAATTTGGCTTTAAGTTATAATGCCCACCTCACTGAGGTGTGCACTTCTGTCGCGGGCTGGAGTCATGTGGAGGATCTACAGAGGATATTTATTCCCCACTGTTGGATTAACTCTGGCCCAGTACTTAAAGGATATGCGGTCATTCTAAAGGTATGGGTTGCTTTCTTGGTTCTTTTTTTTTCATTTTGTTTGGGATTATGTCTAAAATCAGGGCATTACAAATTGAGTGCTGGGAGACCTCTACTGGTGATCCGACTCAGTAGAATCAACAGAAACAAGTGAGCAAAAGACTTTTATTCCCGCCTTATTTTTGTGGAGATGATTTTTTTTTCTTTTTAAACTTTCCAACAACTGAGACTTGCAGACTCGATGAGCAAAGCGAACATTTGGATCATACAATGCAAAGAGGACTGCTGGAAATTGTGACTGGAAAATTGCTACCATCCATGCTATTGGAGATAACCTACGTCACATTTCTGGATTACCTCCTTCTTTCCTAAATGTGGAACTATAATTAAACTTTGGATACAATTACACCGTGTCAGCAGCTATGCACCTATGAACAGTGTTTGATATTGACTCTGTCCAGGCTGGGACAGCATGCACTCTCTTCTGCTTGAAAGCGAAAAGGCAGACATAAACATCCAACAGTGTTTTGAACTGTTATGCATGTTGTTCACCGTTGGGATGAGTATGGTGCTACTATGAACAAGAACTTGGATTACTCATGTGACATCTTCCTCATTCCTAACTTTTTGTGGCCATATTTCCTTCCCTCTACAAAAGGAATTTGACTACTTTGTTGCTGTGAACGGTGTTGGCCAAAGTGGAATGTGCAGGACTTAATGCAAAAGACGCAAGACTTAATTTTTCACATCAACCATTGCTGTTGGGGAATCACTGGTCAACTAAAGGTGGATTCCTGGATATCATGTATTTATTGCATTGAACTGAAATACAACACAGGTTTTGTTTTTTTCACTCCTGTTTGGATGGATATTTAGACTCGGACATTTTCCAGCACACAAAGCATCCTAACATGGATCTCTACAAGGCCAAAGTTGTCCTCATTGTTTTACCTAAACAGACACTACCACTCATTTGTGCTCATGAGGTCCCGTGTGCTGAAGACGAGGATTACGTATTCTGTTGTGAACTAGTTTTCTTCATTTTTTTTCCCCTTCTCCACTCAACATTTTTGCCCAGTTTTTGCTCACAAAGTTCTATCTCCCAAAATTGTATTTGGAATAATAGGTCAAGTTACCACTCTCTCAAAAGGTTGGTATGTCCTGCCCTGTGCATTTTAGCTGTCCTCTCTAACCCCCTAGTTTGAACCCCTGTCTCTCTCCATTTTCCACACTAACCAAAATAGCTGGTGCATTATTACTGCCTGTGAGTTTGAACCTTACCTGTATTGCTTTCTTTGCTCTGCCTCTCACCTGACCTGACCCCACCTTCAACTCCTTCCCCCAGCCCTCTCTCCTCTTTAGAATCCACAACGCAGCTGATATTTATAACGAATGATCATTGTAAAGATGTTTTTCAATATAAAATATTAATATTTTAACATAAGAAAAACTACAGAATCTTTTAAAATGCTCAAAATTCAAGTATTTGTCACATACCTATGATTAAAGAAATATGCAGTGAAGTGTGGGGGTGGGATTCTCCTAATGGCTAAATGCAGTAAAATAGAAGGAAAAGAAATAAAAAGTGATGTAGATCAAATCAATTTTTCGTGTTTTTCACTAATTCAAGTTTTGTTACAGTCACACTTTAAGATTTTAGTTTGTTTATACATTTATTGCTTAATTAATTTTGCTTTGATTCATTTGATTTAATTATTTGCCTGGGCCCTGAATGTGCACGTAAGCATGTTCAGTCCATGAACCATGATGCTTATATTACCTTGTTTGTCAGAAATCTTTTTAGTTTTCATTTCTGACCAGTTGCTAGTAAATATTAGTTAATATAAAATCAATTTTACTTAAAAACCCCCAAAACAACATATTTATATATTACAATTCTGCTGATTTAATTTTGGTTCTTATTAAAATGTTGGTAGAGTGACAAGGGAAAGAAAATTGTAGTCATTTGTCAGCTCTGGATCATTTTAAATGAATATCTGAATTTTTGTCAGCTTTAAAACAAGAGTCGAAATCCTAAATATAATTTTAAACTCTAGAAACAGTACAGTGGCAAAAATATTTTAAGTAACTGTTTTACAAAAATGACCTACAATCCTTCCTGAAACACATTTCATATTATTTTTATGTAGGATATTCCTTTTGTAATGTTTGTTAGATTTTCTGGCTTTTCTCTGCCATTTATACTATAGAAGCTTTACAATTTAACAAAAGAGATGTATGTAATGTTTCTATGTAATCGTGAAACTCACCGAGTGGTGAAGTGACTTCCAGTTATTGGATTACCAGAAGAAATATTCCTATTTTGTTGTTTTATTTTCAAAATTTTCTTTTTAATTAAATTAAACATTTAGATATTGCTAAACCCTAGCCCTGTAGTTTGTGTTCTAGCTTGCAAGACAAAGAGATTCTCAACAATTAGATTCAATTTGTTGTTTGTACTGCAAAATGGAGACTTAACAATTAACCTCTTATACTGATTTTAAATGGATATGCATGCGTTGCTCCCATATGACGGAGCCTCCATACAAGGCAGCGTTTTGTCATGCTGCTGGCATGTCTCCTCATAATTATGCTATTCACGTGTCCCAAAACAGGTGCTTAGCATGCTCCGCAGTAGATAATAATCAAACACTGATGGAAATTCTGTCAAAAAAGTCTAACAGAATTATTTTTAAGCTCGATGAATAATGTAAAACCCGATTTGTGTAGAGTGAAATTGAAGAGAAATTGAAAGGTATCTGTTGAGCAGTGAGCCTTGTGCCAGCAAATTAGCATTTTCGAGAGCACGTAGGGGTCAAGGTAATCCGTCATTTTCACAGCCGACATCGTTATAGCATAGATGTTATTCATGAATCCAGCACACAGATGATTAAATCAAATAAGCTGAAAGAGTATTTTCTCCTAACCTGCTCTACTCTTATGTATATGCAACGAAATACAGACGTGGTGTCCGTCTCCTAAACTTAAATTACCCTCAAGATTTTTCAGCAGTGTGAACACTGCATACAGTCTTTTCTTGAGTCTTACGACCCTTAGTGAAAAGACTTAATGGATGACCTCCTGGTTACTACCTGGTTATGTCAAAGGTTTAACACTGATGAATATTTCCAGGTTTGCCACTTTATGGTGCACAGAAGATTTTAAAATGGGTTATGAATTTAATACAAAGGGTTAGGCTTAAGTGGATGCTTGCCTTAAATATAGCAATAAAGTATGAGCATAAATATTTTGAACACAGATGTAATGGCCAGATTTGGGAACAAAAACAAAAAAGAAAAACCTAATCTAATCTTCAGCATCATTTACCAAATGACAGTGAGGAGGAAAGATGCTTGTGTCATATGTTTTAAGAGGAATTGCAGAAGCCTTCTGTAACACCAGGTCTAATCCATTTGCCGTCTCAGTTAGATGCAGGCAGCATGTGATTGAGATGCAGGCAGACGATTTCACTACAGTTGTGGATAAAGAAATCCAGATCATTAGGTCAGCTGTTTGGTTTGAATCACCAGATTTCATTAAACTGACATTTTTTATTTGTGCAAGAATTTCCACTAATTAAATGATCCAAATCAAGTGATAGAAGACTTGCAGTGGAATCACCACTTTAAAGCTGTAGAGCACAAACACTGAAAAACTGTAAATGTAAAACCATTAAACGTGTGATGACACATAAGGAACCAGTTGCAAAGCAAAACTCATTCATGACCGTTTCATAACCCTGACACTGCTTAATTACCTTTAATATGAAGCTCTTTTTTTTGACCATGCAGTTCAACTACGGGCAAATAAAAAAGCAAGGAAATGTTTACATAAACACATTTTTAGACAAATAGACAAAAGCATAAAAAAAATCTGCTGGGCCAAACCTTTCAAAAGATTTGCATTTAGGAAATTTAAAAAGTCAGTCTGTGGAATAAAATGAGATAATGTTTTTGTTTTTGTTTTTTTCAAGTCTTATTAACATTTGTATAGTTTGCACATGAGGCTTTTTTTTCTTTCAGACAGTGAGTTGTGCAGTGTGGAGATTGGCAGGAAATGTTAGGGGAGGAGAGAAGAAGGTAGTGCAGGTTCTGGAAAGCACCAGAACTATGGGACCTTTGTCAATGCACAAAATCAACCTCAAGATGTTTCAGTTTTATGATATGGATGTTTGCCAGCACAAGGTTTTTTGTTGTTTTATTCCCCTCTCTCTTTTTTTCAGCCTTATGAACAGACTGTGCACATATACAGCAAATACAGTTACTAGTATTATTTAGTTACTATTACACTAGCTTTATGAAGCTTTGACTAGACATATATTTGATTAGTTATTTGATTAGTTATACCTTTGTTACACAGATATAAATATAATGTTTTTGCAGTAAATTAAATAAGACTTCACAGTTTTTTCCTCTCTAAAGTCTGACTCTATAATCTAACTATTTTTCCATCCTCTGATTTTAACTTGCTAGAAGAATAAACGCCGTGTTTTTTTATCTACAGAAGCACCTTAATGAAGTTTTGTAACTGTTGTCATATTAAACCACATTCTGCCCTGTGTCGGAACATCATGGCTAATTTGCTGATTATAATTTGATCTGAATTCAAACGGTGGTAATTGCCGCCCTGTCCCGCTCATTATGGCGAGTTTGGTAATACGACTGTTGTAATGACACAGCAGTCGTATTACCAAATTAATTTCTGATTGCTTTATTCAGAAAGCGAGTGTTCGGGTCTGAACAGAATGTCCTTTCAGGGCCGTTTCTAATGTGCGTCTTCACAAAAGATGCTACTGAGGAGATTCAGTTTTCAGAGGAACAAGTGGTGTCAAATTGTGTAACGATATAAACAAAAGGCTCGTCAAAAGTCACTTCGAAAACTTTTATCCAGGCTTGACTAATAAAGCGCCTTTAGAAGTGGCTTCTGTTATAGTGTGCAGACCAGTAGGACTTTACAGCCTATAATGACATAATCTGCCACTCCTGTTATTACGGTAGCTCTGATATATAATATAGATTTCTGTTCTGTTATAAACCAGATGCGTGCCTTTTGCTGAAAATGTTGGTGTGCTATGTTGATTTACTGATATATCTAAAAAAGAATGAACATAAAGCTTATATTAACACCTTGGAGTTGACAGAAATGCACGAAAAACAGTCCGATAGCAGCATTCTTGTTCTAGAAAGAGGATTTCTAGTGTAGCTTTGGTCGCAGAAGAATCTGATACAGTTCATCTGAAAGCCATAAATGGTTTGGCCATGAAAACATGTCAGACTTGATGCTCAGTTTTCTCAAGCTGTTACTTTAATCCTCTTGGTATAGTGCTTTCTTTAAGATGGGGGGAAAAACTAGCTTGGCCCTTCTCAAAACACTTTGCCCAATCTTTCCATGTGTCTAATTATTGACAAACGCACCAGACACACCTGTTAATTTTTGTTTGTCCACTGTCTGATGCTAGCAGCTATCTTTTTATGCCCAAAGTGTAACTGTAATATAACTTGTTGTTTCTTCATGTTTGTTAGGACCGCTGAAAGTCGGGATCGGGGGTACGATCACAGTGCCTATGGACTTCACGAGCGTACTGGTAGCAGTTTTGACCGTCAGCGGCATTATGAAACAGACTATTACCGTGACGCGAGGGAGAGAACTCTAAGCACAGCTGGGAGCGGGTCTGGTACCTCCAGCGGAAGTGGTACAACTGTGCCGCCAGGAGTCGGTGGAACTATAGTTAGTGCCGTTTCTGGGAACACCGGAACAAGTGGATCTTCAGGGGCCACAACGGGAGGAAGCGGAGGGTCTACTTCCAGCGGGGTTGGCTTCTACCGCTCCCACAGCAGGAGCCCTTGTCGATTTGAGACACCCGAGCCTCGCTACGAGTCTCGAGCCCGGGAACCTTTTACTTTGGCCAGTGTGGTTCACAGGGACCTGTATCGGGAGGACAGGGGTCGGCGTGGGGAACGTTCCTACCGCCACAGTCGTAGCCGGTCTCCACATTCGACGCATTCACGAAATCCCTCTCCTCAGAGACTGGTGAGTCAGGCCACTCGTCCTCCACGCTCCCACAGTGGGTCAGGCTCTCGCAGCCGTTCCTCCAGTTCAGACTCAGTCAGCAGTACCAGCAGCAGTACGAGTGGCAGGTGAGTGAAGCTTAATCTTTCTGTCAAGATTTCTACTTATGTGCTGTTGTTTACCTTTGTGCATCCCAGTCTGTGGCCTTCTGGATCCAAACTGGTCTCTGCACTTGGAAATGAACTCATATTTCCGTCATTATCTGTGTTCAATAAAAAAGCGGTTTCCTCAGCTTATGTTTTTATCATCTGTTTGGATGGATGGATTGCGCAATATTTTTCACACCCACACCAAACAAACTCAGACTTGTGCAAGATGTGTGCATTTAACTTCTGTCATTCGTTAGCATAGGGTCTTTATAGAACAGGTGACACCTATTTATGTGGGAGCTGTGTTTACTTTGCCTTTATGTCGCTTTCTTAACTAGCATGTGTATGTGTGGACAGACAGACACAGTGTTGTGGCCAAACCTGTAAAGTTAGGCTCGTTATTTCTGTTTTAGAGACTGTGTCGTATCTAGAGGCTCCGCCCAGCAGGAGATACAATGGGTGGAAGGTGAGAATTGCAGAGAAGTGTCTGCACAATAGAAAAAAATACATTTCACAGACATGGCATGACGGGGAATATTACTCCACACTTGATTGTCCCCCTCCCTCGTTGGTTTTTAAAACTTTGCCCGTGTTTTATTTGCTGATAGGAGCCAAAGAAGCTTGGAAAATGACCTTTGATACCTTTAGTGACACAATTTTTACGTAGTTAAGATTTGACCTGAACTGCTTTACATAAACTGGATTAAATTGAGATGCATTTTATTTCTTCTAGGAAGGCTTTACCTTTACAGCTAGCTTGCCTTCAATAGAGTCTGGTTTCAGTATGGATCCATGTGTTATTCATGTCCTTTATACTTTACATGCTAAACTTATCATAAATCTTTTTTAAAGATACATTTGGCAAAATATAGTACTCATTTTGTCCAAAATAAAACCAAAACACAAGTTTAAAAATAAAGTAAGGTTTAGGTAGTTTGATCTCACACACCCTCTCACACAACCTAACCATAGGTCGAATTATTATTTCTCATACAAAAGCTTAGACTCATACCATAATGGCACAGGATATGTGGACTTTCTATGTTTCCTGGTATGCTGTGTGTGCATTTTTGTGATTGTGATGTCAGTTTCATTTTTGTGCACTGCCGTATGTGGCTTTATTTGTGGTAACCGTATTTTCATCCAAGTTTCTATAAATTTACAAGTAAATCAAATGGAGAAGAATCCTGCCGTTTTAAGCATGTCTGCCCAAGAGGATTTACTCCACCGCATAAATAAACATACTGGAGAGGGGTTAACGGCATCACCTTTGGACACAGCAGAGTCCACAGCTTTTAACGACATGTAGCGACACATGTGGTTTGATGAGGAAGTTCTATGGGGAAATTTCAGGAGACGGCTGCTATATTTTTCTCACTGCCTACCTCTGTGTATGGGTAATGGCTCCCCCCCCTCCGTGAGATCCAGTTGGAACTGGAAATTTCTGGCCAATGCTGGCTGCCTGCCCACTCCCACAGGCCAGGCTCCGTCAGCAGCTCTTCCGGGAGTGTCTGAGCACAGGAGGAGAAAGTGAGAAGGAAACAAACAGCAGAGGGCCTAGAAAGCTGAGACAGACATGGGAATCATTTGAAATAAAAGGTGGATGAGGCAGCCATGAATTTTGCGACTCATGTACAAATGTTTTTGTACTCGTAACTCGATGCAGCATCTAAATGTGAAACTGCGAGGAGAGGGGCGTGTTTTTTCTCATCATTTGGGA